>NC_086098.1:104348585-104651616 GCF_963921235.1 Mobula hypostoma | reverse complement strand
TTGTATAGTAACCCTTTTATTCCCAGAATCATCCTTGTGAACCTCCTCTGGACCATCTCCAATGCCAGCACATCCTTTTTCAGATGAGCCCAAAACTGTTCACAATACTCAAGGTGAGGCCTCAGTGCCTTTATAAAGTCTCAGCACCACATCCCTGCACTGTATTCTAGACCTCTTGAAATGAGTGCTAACATCGTATTTGCATTCCTCACCACTGACTCAACCTGCAAGTTAAACTATAGGGTATTCTGCATGAGGACTCCCAAGTCCCTTTGCATCTCAGATTTTTGGATTTTCTCCCCGTTTTTAAAAAAATAGTCTGCACATTCATTTCTACTACCATAGTACATGACCATGTATTTTCCAACATTGTATTTCATTTGCCACTCTCATGCCCATTCTCCTAATCTGTCCAGGTCCTTCTTCAGTCTACTTTTTTCCTCAACACTACCTGCCCCTCCACCAATCTTCATATCATCAGCAAACTTGGCAACAAAGCCATCTATTCCATCATCTAATTCATTGATATACAGCATAAAAAAAGCCGTCCTAACACTGACCCCTGTGGAACACCACTAGCCATTGGCAGCCAACCAGAAAAAGATACTTTTATTCCCACTTGCTGCCTCCTACCAATCAGCCAATGCTCTAATCATGTTAGTAACTTTTCTATAATACCATGGGCTCCTAACTTGGTAAGCAGCTTATGTGTTGCACCTTGTCAAAGGCCTTCTGAAAGCCCAAATATACAATATCCATTGCATCCCCTTTATCTACCCTACTTGTAACCTCCTCAAAGAATTCCAACAGACTCATCAGGCAAGATTTTCCCTTAAGGAAACCATGCTGACTTTGTTCTGTGGCACCAAGTACTCAATAACCTCATCCTTAACAATTGGCACCAACATCTTCCCAACCACTGAGGTCAGGCTAGCTGGTCTATAATATCTTTTCTGCTGCCTTCCTCCCTTCTTAAAGAGTGGAGTGACATTGGCAGTCCTCCAGTCCTCTGGCACTATGCCAGAGTCCAGTGATTTTTGAACGATCATTGCTAATGCCTCTGCAACCTAAGACCACCCATCACATGATGAACCACTCCACTATTCACTTTACTTTAGATACTTTATTGATCCCAAAGGAAATCACAGTGTCACAGTGGCATTACAAGTGCACAGATATAAATATTGGAAGAGAAGTAGAAAGGATGAAAAATAAGTTGCCACAAACAGCCTAACAGGAGGGAGTCATATGCAATTGTACTGAACCTGTCTCCTATATCCGCAACGAATCATTCACGTGTATTACAAGTACTCGTTCCTGTGGAACATCATAAGTCACTAACATCCAAATACAAAAACAGTTATCTACCATCATTCTGTATCTCCCGTCACCAAGCCAATTTTGGTTCCCATTTACTAACTTTTGGATCTCATGGGTGTTGACCTCTGGTGGGGGGTGGGGTGGTAATCAAGCTCTGAAAATCCCTTTCAAAGCACTGGTTAGGTCTGATAGGATAGTTCAATTGTTTTATTTCAAGTAAACAATCTTTCAGAGTAATGCAACTTAATAGATATATGTTGAATCAAATCAGTATAATCATATGTTGCTTAATTAGTATAAATGTACTTCCCGCATAGGTTATTCATGGAAGTCAGATCTAAAATTCAGATGGAGATAATGACACTACCGGTGCCAAATATTGTTTTGAGAACTCCTGGTACATTGATATTATTGTTCGTCCTTCGTAGTCGAAGATGACCGTGGCTTCAAAGTCAAGTGGGAGATTGGTGGCTGTGGGTCCGGAGGTGACTGATGAGGCCAATCCGGGCCCTGAAGGCTCGCCCACATGTGGGACACAAGTGGGTGGGTGCTGTTGTGGCAGTGGATGCTGCTCGGGCCTTGCGCACAGCACGCTTTCGTTGCGCCTCGATGATGCGCCTGACTTCAGCTGCACGGGCTCCTGTGATGATCTTGCTGCGCCAAGCTGGACGGTCGAGGGCAATCGTCTCCCACGTGTTGATGTCGACACCCAGGCCTTTGAAGGACGCTTTCAGGCAGTCTTTGTAACGTTTCTTCTGCCCCCCGACTGAGCGCTTGCCCTGACACAGTTCTCCGTACAGCAGCTGCTTAGGCAATCGGCTGTCTGGCATTCTGACCACATGTCCAGCCCACCTGGCTTGGGCTTTCAGCAGGAGGGTGTAGACGCTGCAGAGCCCAGCTCGTTCCAGAATTTCCGTGTCGGGGACTTTGTCCTGCCACCTGATGTAGAGGAGTCTGCGGAGACAGCTCGGGTGAAAATAGTTGAGCTGTTTGGCGTTTCTGCTGAATGTAGTAGGAAATCCATGCAAGACTGTATTTTCAGCATTAGCAATCTACAGAAATTGTTTTGACTACTGCTTACTGAATCAAATTTTTGCTTCAAAATCACCTTCTCAGACATGACCTTAGCAGTGAACCAGGCCCTTCCAAGAGTTTTGAAAAGGCTTCTTAGTTAGAAGTGCCACTGCTACAGGATGACTCATGCTTTTACTGCACCATGGATACAGTGATTCAAAGATAGAGATTACACTTGACTGATGTGTGAAGCAAAGGAATTCAGTCCTTGCTACAGGCACTAAGTTTAATAATAGACTGCAGCTAAATAGTTACATAGTATAATCGTGGTTAGGCAACATGACAGTTATAATGTAAATCAGGAAGACAGGCATTGAAGTGAATTCCCTTGGGAAACTTCAATTGAATTTAAAAGAGACTAACTGATCTGATAATCTTCAACCAAAAAAAAGACACATAGGGAAAAAACTCCTGCTGTTTGCTATAAATAGCAAGTGGAAGCTGCTGCTGTGAGCTGATGATATAAGCACAGACAGACCAAGCACAAATTAAAGGCTTTGGGTAAGGAATGTAGGGGGGGGCGGGGGGATGATGACTTTCTTTTAAAGACATCTAGCTGTAATAACCAGGATCTTGATTCTCATTATGGTCGTGGAAGCAGAGATAATTAATGATTTCCAAAGAAATGAAATAAATGCAGAGCTATGGAAACTGAAATGAAGATTGGACTGAATAGGTTGTTGTACAAGTTCAAGTTTATTGTCATCTACCTGTACATATACAACCAAATGAAACAATGTTTCTCTGAACCAGAGTGCACCCTCCACAAAACATATCATATCCCTGTAGCTTCGGTTTTTACTAATAATCAAAGATCTCCCTTTTTTCGCTTATTTCGGGGTACTAGGCAGGGATGTCCTCTTAGTCCATTATTATTTGATATTGCCCTTGAACCTTTAACAATTGCTATTCGAGACTCACCTGATATTCTTGGTAATACTCGTGTGAATGAAATACATAAGTTATCATTATATGCAGATGATTTGCTATTGTATATTTCTAACCCTGAGAAATCCATTCCTGCTGTTTTATCCTTGTTGGCTCAGTTTAGTAATTTTTCTGGTTATAAATTATAAACAGCATGCTGACCTATTGATGTGACCTCAGTGGTGGCAGGGTATTCTTTAGTCTTATAGCCCAAGGGAAGAAACTGTTAACCCAGTCTGGCAGTCCTCATCATAGAAACATAGAAAACCTACAGCACAATACAGGCCCTTTGGCCCACAAAGCTGTGTCGAACATGTCCTTACCTTAGAAATTACCTAGGGTTACCCATAGCCCTCTATTTTTCTGAGCTCCATATACCTGTCCAGGAGTCTCTTAAAAGACCCTATCGCCTCCGCCACCGTCGCCAGCCGCCCATTCCACATACTCACCTCTCTCTGTGTCTTGATGCTTCTGTACCCCCTTCCTGATGGTAGTGGATTATAGAGATTGTGGAATGGGTTGTGGGGATCATCAACAATTCTTTGGGCCCTTCATCTGCAATGCTTCCAGTAAATGTTATACAGAAGTAGGAGGGACGGGAGACCTTGGTAATCCTCTTGGCGGTTTTTACTGTCTTCTGTAGGGTCTTATGGTCTGATGCCTTTCAGCCTTCATGCTGCACAATGATGCAGCCAGACAGGACATTCTCAATGGTGCTCCTGTACAAACCTGTCAGAATGGGGGCAGGAAGCCTTGCACACCTCATTCTCCTCAGAAACTGGACACTGCTGTGATTTCTTGACTAGTGTGGAAATGTTGTGGTACAGGTTAGATCATCCGTTATATGCACACAAAGGAACTTTGTGTTCATTGTCCCAAAAAAGAAAGAGGAGATCAAGCTGCACGGAATAAAATATCATGCCCCTATTTTAATCTTGAGATGAGATGGTGATCTGGTCACTCCAAGTTTATCCAAAAGGGCCCAAAGATCCTAAAGCTCCATGCAATTAGTTCTTAAATGATTCCAGAATTGAAACATAGAACACTACAGCACAGAAAGGGGCTCTTCAGCCCATGAATTTGTCTCAAACTACTTTAGCTAATGACACTTAATTAAAGATGCACCTGCCTGTATAGGGCCCATATCCCTCCATTCTCTGCATATTCATGTGCCTATCTCAGGTCTCCTACGTGTCTCATCATTATCAATACCTCTCATGATTTTAGATATCTCCAAGGGCCCCATCAGCCTTCTGAGCTCAGGGAGGAAGAAGTCCCACCTGTCCAGCCTCTCCTTTAATCATATTGTCTATATAATCCAGTCCCAGTAACGTCCTTGTTGATCTTTTTTGCATCCTTTCTAGCTTATTGACATTACGCCTACTGGTGGGAAACAGTGCTCCAAGTGTGGTTTCATCAATGTCTTGTATATAATATTTGCTTCATGAGGTCCTAACACTTGTACTCAATGCTCTGACTGATGAAGGCAAGCATGAAACTCCATGATATGCCTTATGACCACCAGCACCTCTATTGTAAAATGCATGTGCTCCAATGCATCATCAGTCATTTTTTTAAAATTCTATAATTTCCATTTTTCCCACCGTAAATACAAATGATAAATATTCATTTAATAACTCACCCATTTATTATGGGTCCATACATAGACAACCATATCATTCATCAAAAGGATCTTTCCTTTCCTTAGTTCCCTTTTCACAGTTCTTAGATTCTTCTTTATCTTATCTGTCAAATCTATCTCTTGTCCTCTGCTTTACTGATTTCCCTCTTATGTCTACTCCTAATTCTTTTGAACTCTCAAGGGCTTTGCTTTATCATAGCTGCCCATACTTGACATATACCTCTTTTTTCTTTCCCCCAGATCATTGCCACAATAGCCCTCAATCAAGGTTCCCTCATTCTGCTAGCCATGCCTTTCTCTCTAACCAGATGTGCTGCCCTGATCTCTTCCCCCATTTCATTTTCAAAAGCCTCACACTTGCCAGACTTCCCTTTACCTGCAAGCAGCCTCTCCCAGTCAATCTTTATAAGTTCCTGCCTACTGCCCTCAAAATTTACCTTGCCTCAGTTTAGGATTGTGGACCAGTCCTGTCTCTTTCTGTAGTCATTTTGAAACTAATAGAATTATGGTCACTGAACATTGAACAGTACAGCACACTACTAGGCCCTTCAGCACACAATATTGTGCTGAACTAATTAAACAGGTAACTAATGCCCATATTCCTTCATTCTTTGTACATTCATGTAAGCCTCTTAAATCCATCTGTCGTATTTATGTCCACTACCAGAACTGGCAGCATATTTCAGGTACCTACCAGTTGGTTTATTTTGTTTAAACTTGCCCCCCTCACCTTAATTGCTGTAATATTAGACATTTCAACCTGAAGAAAAGGGTATCAGCTGTCTGACTGTGCTTCGCATTATCTTATGAACCTCCATCAGGTCACCCCTCAGCCACTGCTACTGCAGAGAAAATGACCCAAGTTTGTCCAACCTCTTATAGCACATCTAAGCAGCATTTTGGTAAACCTCCCCTCCAAGATATCCAAATTCTTCCTATAATAGGGTGACCAGAAATGAATGTAATACTCCATATGTGGCCTATCCAGTTTTATAAAGCTGCTGCATTACTTCTTGATTCTTAAACTTAGTGCATTGACTAATAAAGGCAAGCATGTCATGTGCTTTCTTTACCACAGTATCAAACTGTGAAGCCATTTTTAGGGAGCCATGGACTTGGATCCCTAGATACCGCTAAACATCAGTGCTGTTAAGAGTCATTAACTGTGTACCACTCCTTCATATTTGACCTCCCAAAGTGGAGGACCTCACACTTGGCCGGATTGAACTCCATGTACTGTTAATGTGTGATATCTGACCTGATCTCCTGCTGTATCCTTTAGCAATCATCTTTGCCATCCACAATGCCACCAATCTTTGCATGGTCTGTAAACTTGCTAACCCAGCCATCTTCTTTTTCATCTAAGTCATGTATACCATACAGTGTAAGCAGCAGTCCTGCAGAATATCACTAGTCACAGATGTACTATTTAAGAAAACTTTTCAGGACGTATTTAACAATTCTCCCTCCAAGCTCTTTGCACTATGACAGTCCCAATCAATGTGAGGGAAGTTTAAATCACCTACTGCTATATCCTAATTATTCTTACAGTTATCAGTGATTTCCCTACTTATTTGTTCTTGCAATTCTGTTGACCACTGGAGTCCTATAGTACCATCCCATCGAAGTAATAATTAACATATTCCTAAATTCCACCTACGTCGCCTCATTGAATCATCCTCCAAGAATATTCTTTGAGTATTGCCAAGTGGCTGAAGTTGAGAGGCTTTAGTTCTATCTGCTGTGCCACCTTCATTTTATTCATTAATTAAGCTCCGCCAATGCAAACAGAGCAACCCGATGGCTTTTAAAGATAAAAATAATGGTATCTTCCATTGAAATGGGTCTTTTCTAACAAGATCTTCAGTTTTGTCTACTTCATCTTTATATTTCTCAGGCTTTAATTGTATAGAGCCAGTTTAAAAACTGACCTGGCCTGTGGAGAGCTGAACGGGCCACTTGGTGACATTAGAGTGAATAACTTGCCCATCCCTCTCTGCCTGTTAGCTCTTCACAATAAGTATGATCAGAAAGTGGGGGATTAAGTTCAGGCTAGGCATGTAAGTTGCTAATAATTAATATGGTATTGTGCTGATGCTTAAAATAATCTTGCTAAAAATCTGGACTCCATTTTATTTCTATTTATAATAGCTGATATGTCTTGAGTTACAGTATATGGCATTTGTCCATTGGAAACAGGATAATAATTTTAGAGGAGAAAAGGAACAATGTAAGCATATGGAGTATGTTTTTTTTCAATCTATATTTCAACATACATATGCATTTTCAGTCCATCTCGGTGTTCCATGTTTCCATAGCCTTTAATCCACTTGCCCTATGGACCCAATTAAATCAAAACACCAATTCTATTTAGAGTCTCTTCACAAATAGTGCACGTGGATATTTTTTATTGAAACAGTTTTAAAACTGAGTCACCTACGAACTGCCCAAGTAAGGAAATATTATGTTATTGTGCATCATTTCACATGTCCCATTAAAATTCCTCCTACATAATGAACAAAGTACATTTTTTATTGTTAGACTTTAATTTTAAACCTTTCCAAAAATATAAAAGTTAAAGCTTTTATTCCCACCCACAGTGTTATGCAACCAAAATCTATAATTCTATATTGAGAAACTGGCAACACTCCCAGGAATAACTGCTGGAGCTCCTTTTGCCATGTTTTGACTTGCTATTAACAGCAGAACCTGACAGAAATACATTAAAGTACTACTTTGCTGCAGGAACTGAGTTTAAGTTGTGTGGCTTTTGGAAGCTGAAATCAAATGAATAAATTAAGGCCATAGATGGGCACTTCAGATAACCAGGGTAACAAATTACAACTTTTAGCCTGCAAGTTATCAGTTGCTTATATCAAATGATATGCTTTCATTTGAAAACACTTGTGTTTATTAACAACTGATATTAAATTTTGGTTCAAGTACAGTAAGAATTTTATTTAGACTTTTACAACTAGGGGCACAAAATGTTTGCAGACTGTGAACTTAGAAGGTGTTCTAAGCCTACTATTAGACACATCCTTGCCCAATTACAGCACTATGATATATTCTGGTCGTAGCTATCATTCTTTTTCTTTTAAATGTGCTTCAAATTAAATTTAAGCAGAAAGTGTTATGTTTGCACATTATGCTGCTTAGAAATGGTGATGAAGAAACTGATCATCTGAGACTTTCTTTTGGATTTACAGAATGGGAGCAGGAAGAGCAAGAAAGAAAAAGTGAGGAGAAAGAAAAAGAGAAAAAGAAAGGAACAAAATTAAGAGAAGAAGAACATGAAAACGCAGAAAAAATGGATGAAAGGCGTAAAAAAGAAATTCTGTTGGCAAAGATGCGAGAGATCGATGAAGAAACCAGTGGAAATTCCTTGTTTTCTCCACATGAAAATACTTCATACACATTTTCCATTGGCAACCACTCCCCAGAAAGATTACAGAAAAACAGGAACTTTCCAGAGTCGGGACAAACACCAGCAGAGACTTATGGTCGTAGAATCTACAAGGCCACAGATATAGGTAATGAGCTGAGTTTTGGTACGTATGCACCCTCCTTTGGGAAAGGAAATGGGAGAATTGGACTTGTTATTCAGAAGGGCAGTAACAAAGAGGAACAAACTAATGGTTATTTTGACATTCCTGTTAAAGACAAAAAGTCTAATTTGATAGATCAGTTGTTTGGTTCTGGGAGTGGTGTTAGATTCACCTCCAAGGAGGATGATGTACTATTGAATCCTATACAGAAGTCTAATTGGAATAGCAACCCCTTCCCTTGGGAAAAAACAAGCTTGCACACAAGGAAAAATGAGATGGGTGATCATGTCTTTACTGATGCTATCACCAGTTCCAATCGTCACCGCTCCAAGTACACCTCAGTGAAACCAGCCATAAAAACAATTGATTCTCCTGAGGATGAAATAGAAGAGGTAGTATTGTGAAAACAGAAGTGTTATAATGTTATTTACATATGGAGCCTTCCCACAGAAAACAGTAATATATTCAACACTACATCTACAAACTTTCCAAAGTGAACTAACTCAGTGATTAGTTTAGCTCAGATTGTTAAAAGGTATTTGTATCAAAATATAAAATGTTTATCTTTGTTATTTAAAAAGTTTCTGAATTAATGATTTATATATGCCTGTCAATTGTAGGCATATTGATCTATTTTGTGAGTTTACAGTTTATTTTCTAAATTGGCCTATATCCCACATTCACTCACAGTAAGCCTGTGGTAACATTTCTGTAGTCACATGATTCAATATCCTCTTGTCAACACCATCTTTGTCCATCTGCAAGGGATGACAAAACCATAGATGGCTCTCTGTTTTCAAGTGTTTCCATGAGCCTCTGATTAATATTTAAATATTTCTATGATTTTTAGAAATTACCAACATTTATAAGTTTACTTAAATGCATATTTAAATTATAGCAATAATTAGATTATAATAATTAAAATAAAAGTTTGAGAAAATAGCCCACCTAAGCTTCAATGCTTAATTAAATGACGTTATACTGGATACAGTAGATACAGCTACTGCAAAGCTGAGGGAACAGATGTGAAGTGAATCAAATCTCTCAGCTCAGGATAATATGGCATGCCCTTATATTCAATAGAATCCAAGGGTAGAATCAGAGTTAAAAGCACTGGCCTAGAAGTGTAGTGCCCATATGCCAGCCTTTCTCTGAACCCCTGGCTAGTGAGCTTCATCTGACCAATTGTTCTTTTGTTCCATTCTATGGAAAACGGTATTGGCTTCTATTCTTTCTCCTATTTTCATTTTTGTTGGATATTAGTTTTAAAGGTTTGCTGGTATCTGTTTGGCAATTATTTTAATTCCCCAGTTTTAATTGCCTCTGACTGTATATTGTAGGTTCACATTCACCTCTGCTCCATTGCTGAAATTTATAGCTCAGAGATATCCTGTGTCAATACAGTGATTTTTGTGTAGCATAATCTGTTCTGCTTTGGCCTCAAGGAGTCTCCTGCAGATCCCTGAAGAAGGGTTCTATCAAATGTGCTCTGATCAAGATGATTCTGTGCATCTCTACTCTGTCCACTTCAAAACTAACAGTAAGCTTAGGGAGACAAATCATCCTTTACGTGTTTTTCGGTGTTTGTGCCTTCTCTGGGTACAAGCTCTGATGTACCATCTAGGAAACCTATAATCTGAACAACGTTGTGTGGGTAGGGAAATGATGGAATAGAACCATGTCTGAAAACTGAAATAATCTGTTGCCAAGTTATAGCGAACAAATCAATAAGGATGCACTTATATTGTTATGAATCAATGAGTTCATTGGGATCTTACCATTTTGGGTTCAGGTCTGATTGCTATGGCAATATCTACTTGAAGGTTATATTGAAAACCTCCATAAATAATGTTAGGCGTTTGAATTATTGAAGAAAGTTGTAACTATTAATTCCAGAGCAGGTAACAGAGGAAATAAAAATGTTAGGGGAATTTTATACAATGACAAGTAGATACAAAAGACAATACAGATACATCAAATGAACAGTTTATTTGTCATAATAATTTCAATCACTATCCTACACTACATGGGTAAGAAAAGTGAGATTAAGCAAATTTAGCCCCTAATCAGTAAATTCTAGTTAACTCTGAATTGTTTGCCAGGTAATACCGTAGAGGCCACTGTGATGTAAGGAGTATTTTAACTGAAAGCCTTCATTTAAATGAATGAATGAAAAAATATAGCTTGATCATCAGTTTCTCTGTTTCTCATCCCTTTTCTTGTGGTCTACGTATCAGTTGTAGTATAATGTATTTTCAAGGTGGAATAAACTTCCAATTGTTAGTTCGTTCTTGATATGAAATATTTAAGTTCACTGACCATTATATCATGCTATCTACAATAATATAGTGTTTTCTGGGTCTGTATCAGGAGAAAAGGATGACACCATTAATCTATTTTAATGCACAATTAGAAAGGGATTCTCTGCAGCCTTGTGATCCTGCTGATGATTATTTCCAATGTTTACTGTGCTCCTTCACTCCTGATACAATTCTTATAAAGTGAATAGACATTTGAAATACTTAATATATAACTTTCAAGACAATAAATAATTGTTATTTAGACCAAATGGATATATGAGGTAAAGAACAAGAGCAGAAAAATTTGCAATTTATATACTTTGAATTCCATGATTAATCATGTTGCATTTCCCAAAATGTTTCTTCAAAAGCATTTAATATACTTGTGTGAGATATGACTTTTGAGTAAAGATTTTTTTGACCTTTAATTTAAAAAAAATCATGCTATGTAGCACTTGCCATCAGGGTGGCCAATGGTGTAGCAAGCCATAATTGCTAGGAACTTGTTAGTAATTTTATTATTTTGATGTGGCATTTTCTAAAAATGATTATTGGCAAATATGAAGGTCTGTTAGATAAAGGGTTTGGCTTATTCCTCATTTAGCTGCTTAAAAATACAATTCAGAACAGTCTGATTTACTGCAAAATTTTACTTTTATCTTGGAGCACTTGCTGATTAGTTCCTAATGATGTTTAAGTTTCCAAAACCGTTTGCCTGTTAATTACTGTACATATTGATTGTGCAATTTCCAGAGAATAGGTCAAGTAGTTATAAATGCCTATTTATTGCCACATTGTATTTTTATACAGTTTTAAACCATTTGTTAATTTCTGCTTACCTTACTGTTATGCTACATATTTGATCCTAAAAATAAAGTTCAGCTGTGAATTGTACTTGATAATTCTGTTGCCTACTTTGTTGTTCAAGCTAACTTTACCAAATAAATTAGACATTCCCTGAATGTAGAATTGCTTGTTCCACATAATGGAAATTACTATGAATTCAAGTACAGCATTAAACATTTTAACATCTCTGAAGATTCACTTTTGACCAAGAGTGACAATTCTATTATGTGAATGTCTATATTACCTCTGTTACTGTTGTTATAATTTTCCAAAGGGGATTGCATCCAAAGAGAATGAACACATGGACATTTCAAGGTCTTTTAATCTGCTCATTGACTGATAGCACAAAAAAATGGTGTAACTGATTACCTGTTAAATCAGGAACCCATGACAAGATTTGTCACTTGTGGAAAAACAATGTACAATGCAACCTCTATACAAACTGATGAGCTGATGCTTAGCTGGACTTGGATAGCCATTTTAAATTTTAAAAAATGGAAGTTGCAGCACTCACTGAACACCAACTAGAAACTATTTCAAATTGGTGTTAATCTTCCACAGAAGCAGTAGTTCTCAATAGAAGTAATCCAAAACCCATTGCTCCCTTAACTTATTATCACTTATTTCTTGCAACCACCTGTCAAGTCTGTCTTTTTCTTAATGCAGTTCTTTAGAGTTGAGCATGACTTGATTTCATTATTGTTTTATTGGTTCTGGTATGACAGACACATTCAATATAGACCCACAGATTCAGCCATAGGTGGGGCGGATAGAGTTTGATGGAATGAGCGGGTGGGCAGTTAGGATCATTGTATGTTCTTTAGGCTTCTCCTGTCAGAATTCCATGTGTACTTAGAGAGATTCAAAATTCTTGGTGACCACAGTTTTGGCTCCAAGAATATGAAGGTAGCTTGAAGGACATCCTTAAAGTGTTTCTCTGTCCTCCTGGCAATAACTTACATTAACAGACATTGAAGTCGTTTTGGAGAGCCCAGCCTTTCAGAATTGGTTGATCATGATTGCAACCTAATGTTGGTCTGGGAAAGGACATTGACATTGAATTGCCTTTCTTGCCAATATATATTTAGAATTTTGTAGAGATAGTATTAGTGATACTTCTCTGTTGCCTTGAAGGGTCTGTCATAGGTTGTCTATGACTCTGAAGTGAACAAGGATCATTTTGTTTGCATTGTGTTTGTTCACTTGGTTACCAAACATTCTTTTATTCAGCCAGCTGAAGGCTTCTCTTGCACTGTGGAGACAGTGGTGGATTTTATCATCGGTCTATGAGTGGATGGAGCAATGTGGGAATTGATTCACATTTATTAGGGATTTGATGTGGTCCTGATGTACTGCAGCAATGTCATCACAATCAAGCTGGTTAAGACCTTCATCTTATGGATGATTAATGTAAGACACATTCCCTCCTATTCTTTGCTGAAGGAATCAGGTGAGGTTTAGGGTTTGATCACAAGCATATCCATGTACTATAGCTGGAGAAGATTGTGTCCACTGAGCCTATTGGCAAACTGAATTCATTATGTGATTCTGAGAAAACTACTTGGCCGCTAGGTGGAGCAGTTGTGGAGGATTCCTGTCATGTTTTTCACTGTAATACGCAGCAAGAATATTCTCCAATCACACCAGTACAACTTGTCTCACTTTTTGAGAATGGTTATGATCACAATGTAGCTGAGCACCCAACCCCCACCCCAGTCTTGTCTGTTCCCGAAGAGTGTGATTGAATTTGTGCCAGTAGTTTTGATTGCTTCTTTCATTGTTGGGATACTGCTAAAATAGTTGACAGATTGTGCTGTAGAATGGAATCAATAGATTTATGTCAAAGGAGATCTTGAAAGTGCTCCTTCCAAAGAGAATTAACTGCCTCAATAAGAGCACAGTATTTTTGGCACTGAGTCTATTTGATCCCTGATATTTAGGTTATAACAGGCCAGATGAAACCATCCATATTGTGGTTATCAGAGAGAAGCCAGAACTGCTGCACTCTTTCCACCAATCATCTGACCTGTTCTTTAGGTCACAAGACATTTAGATGTTTTGTTGGCCCTTGGCTTTTAGGTACTTGCAGGTCTGTTATATTCATGCAACTATACAAATTAGGAGCAGAAGTTAGCCAACGAATCTGCTTCTGCTTTTAGATACATTCCAAAACTTTGCTTGTACTGTCCTTTGGGGAAGAAAACTCCCAAGATTTGCAACTGTCTGAGAGAAAAATAATATACCTCTCTGATAAATGGGTTACAATACTTTCTAAACAGTGACCAAGTTCTGTATTCTCCAACGAGGAAAAGTCCTCTCTACATTCACTGGTCAAGTCTGTAAGCATGTTTCAATCAAGTCACCTCTTTCTCTCTGACCTCGAGCAAATGCAAGCCTAGTCTGTACAACCTCTCTTCAGAAGAAAATCTATCCATTCCAGGTGTTATTTCAATGGCCATCCTTGAACTACAACTGCCACATTACATTCTTTCTTATAGAAGACCAATACAGTACATTGTGTTGAAAATCTTTCTGGTTTTCTTATGACATAGAAATGGATGTTTAAGTCTATGCCAGCTCTCAGAGCATTTCCATCAATCCCATTCACCATATTTTTCCTTGGAACCTTACTCTTTTTAACATGGCCATTGAATCTACACTGATTCTCCTACAATCCACCTACATAAGGGGTTATTTGCAATAAACAATTAACCTACCAATCAGCATATATTTAAGATGTGGTAGGAGACCAGAGACCCTAGGGAAAACCACATGGTTATAGGGAGAACATGCAAACTCCACACAAACAGCGTCAGAGGTTGGGATCATATCTAGGTTGCCAGAGCCTCAAGGAAGCGGGACTAACTGCCACATCTTTGTGCTAAATATAGTATTTTACTGATGAAGTTTAAGCTCTACATTCATTTTTAATTCCTGAACAATCAGTATTGTCTTAGCTTTCCATATTACTTGCTATACTTAGACATCAGTCTTTTTTAAGATGGGTGAGAGACACTGAAATGTCTCTGCATTCTTTCATCACTTGGGTAACATATTTATGGATTTTATTGACCAAAATGGATAATTTCTCATTTTCCCACATTACATTCCATTCTCCGATGTTTGTACACTTGCTTCACCTTGTATTCCTTTGTAGACTGCTTATGTCCACTTCAAAACTACTTTCCATATATTCTCCTAGATGAAAGTATTCTGTCCTAACAATCAAATTTCTTTTGAAGTTTTTAAAGATTCTCTTCTCTTCAAGAGGGGAAGAGTCCCACTTTGATGTTACCCATAAAATCACTGGCCACAATCAGCATATATTCAAGATGTGGGTAACATATACATTATTCTCACCATGAGCAGTATAGTTCAGGTCTTCTTCGAATGATATACCTAATTGGCTGTTTGAATTGACTGTCTTGAAATCTGCAAAAGGAGAATTGCAAAATACAGTTTTACACACATACCTTTAATATTATTTAATTCCAATATACTGTAAAGTTATTTTTTTTTCATCTGCAGCAAATTCTGTGCCTCATCAGAAAAATGTTTGCAAGCCACTGGGTATGACTAATTGTGCTTTGAAGTTCAATTTTATATCGAGAGTTCTTAATCATACGAGGAGTAAAATTAAGATTGTAGTTAGTATAAATCAAATATTTGCATATAAAATAATTTTTCTTTCTACGTTCAGTGCATTCAATTAGCAATTATCGACCCCAAACATAGTCTGAGCAGATGTCTTACTTCAAATCTACTTATCTCTTTGCAAAATCTTTCCATGTCATATGGTACAATACCAGTAGATGGCAGTGCTGAATCACATGTTCTCACTGGAATGTGGAAGACATTTTAAAATGGGTATAAATTGAACACTGCTAGAAAATGTGTGCTGAGATAAAAATATGAAATGTAAATAATCCAACCCTACACCTTTTCATCTGGTGCATGATGCAGAAAATGTTATGCTACAACCTTGTCATTATATTAACATCAAACTGCTACTATCTGCGTGAGCGTCCAGGAAGATAATTTTGTAAGTGGATAAGCCTGTTGAAGTTGGATGTTGTGGACTGAAGGTATGCCTGCTTCTCAAGATGTTTGTAACTTTTTAAACCAAGTACGTGCAGTGCTGGCACTTGCAGCAGAAACCTGGGTTCTAGAAGATTGGAAGAGGCATGGAGGAGAAAGTGGAATCTTCTGTCTACTGCTACACCTTTGATTGTCTTGACGAAAGAGTGGGAAAAGCGGCATCTAGAAATTCTATAACCACATGTGGACAGGAAGCCCTCTAGTGTCTGATTCATTGTCAGTGTGAGGGTGATGAACCCTAGGTCAGTGCCAGGACCTGCAGGCAGCAGTGGAGTGTTTAGAGACACAGTGTGGTCAAAACACTTGAACAGCTACACCACTGGACACCGTACACCATCCTATACACCCCAACAATCATCTGTCAGGATTTCCATCAATCAGGATGTTTAGCTAACATTCGTATATTCAACCGAAACCTCACATAAATTCCAATGCTCCAGATCTCACACCTATCTCTCATGCTTTCCACAGGCTGCCATTGAATTGCACATGACAAATATAAGAAACCAACCAACACACTAATTTGCACCACCATTGTCGGTGGCTCCTGATCAGTGACTTGAGGAATTTGGGCAGACTGATGTAGATTCCAAGACATCCATGGCCATGGCCATGGCACAGAGATGGTTGATGATGCCCTTGCACTTATTTCATTCTTGCATCCAAGTTCTCCTCTTTATGCAATGACTTCTCCCCTCGCCAAGGTGACCTCTAATAGTCTTCCTTTCAGATAGCCATGCAACAGAAGTTGACTGAGGAGGAAGGCGGTATTCAATGTCAAGTGGAGCAATGTGAGTGATTTATCAAACCAATGTGCTGGCTTGTTCTGGATGGTGTTGAAAACCAGAGCACATGGAGGAAACCCACATGGTCTTTTTTGAGGCATTCATTCAGGAAACTGAAGAGTATTCCACTATATTTATGACCTGATCCTTGTCAAACAATTTTGAACATGAGCAACACACACGGAATGCTGGAGGAACTCAGCGGCCCAGCCAGCATCAATGAAAAATACTAAGATTGATGTTTCAGGCCGAAACCCTTTGGCAGGACTGGTGAAGGGTTTCGGCCTGAAACATCAACTGTAATCTGCAGATTTTCTCCTGTTTGTGAATTTTGAACATGAGTTGAGTTTTTCATTGTAGGATTTTTAACTTATTACCTTTTCCATTTATTTGTGTTTCTTTTAGGATATGTGATCACTGACAAGGTCAGCAATTATTGACTGTCACTAATTGCTCCTAGCTTACTGGGCCATTAAAGAATTAACCATCTGGCTGAGAGTCTGGAGTAACAATTTGGTGAGAATGGGAGCAGCTTTGCTCCCCTGAAAGGCAGTGGCTTTTTAACAACGATCCAGTAATTTTGTGCACATTATTACCGATTTTAATTTTGAAGGTAATCTAAAATTTATTTCCACTGCCATGGTGGAATTTGAAATTGGGTTTCTGGATTGTTAGTTCAGCTCTCAATCACTGCCACATCATTGCATCATTCAGTTACTTATCTGGTTCAGGTAAGTTTCTGGCAAGTCTTAATCCCAAATGAGTTACAGTGACAGGAATGTCATTGAATGCCAAGTGCCATGTATAAATCCTTTCCTTTCAGAAGTGGTCATTGTCCAATAATTGTCTGGCACAAAGGTTAACTGTACTTAATCCAGACCAGGTCTGAAGGTTGTACAGGTCATGCTCAATGCAGCCTTGTACAGCTTTGTTAGCAAATTGGTTTAGCCTCCTCACTGGATTGACCAGAGAATTGGACTCTCCCTTAGCACAGGGAGGCCACACATTGTCATCTCAAGCCTCTAAATTGGCGAGTCCATAGCCCTAGTGTCTGTGAATCTAGAGCTACAGTCCGGAGGTAGGAGGCCTACAGGCCCGACATCTGGGTTATCTTCCTTGGGGTTGGAGGCCTGTGTGTGTGTGTGGGGCGGAGTGGGAAATGGGGTTTGTGTTGCTGTTGTATGTTGCCTGCATGTTGTTTTGCTGAACACTCTGGGTGTGCTCCATTGGTGCTGGAATGTGTGTCTTCATTTTAAGACTGTCCCCCTGCACATCCTAGATTGTGTTGTTTGTTAACAGAAGCAATGTATTTCACAGTATGTTTCCATGTACATGTGATTAATAAGTAAATCAAAATAAAAATCCCCCTTTGCTGCTGCTGCTTCTCCTCCTGTTTTGCAACCAGGCTGAGGAGGGTGCAGCAAATCTCCATCCAAGTGTGTCTCCAGAGCCCCTTTATTCAAAAATGGTGTCCAGGATACCATGGCAGCTACACATCTGTTTTGCATATGAAGCCCTTGTTGGAGGCAGGAGCTGGGCTTGTAGGCTTCTTTTAGGATGTGGACTTTGCAGATGAGGCTGACATTTATTGCTAACACACTCATCCAAAAGCAGGTGATAGTGATCTGCCTTCTTCACCCACTGCATTGTACTTTTGCATTGGGAAGCCTGATGCAGGATTTTGACCCAGTGACAATAATGGGATGTTAACTCATTTAAAAGCCATTCTTTGCCCTGAAAACCACGAGTTTACCAGTCACTATGGCTGGAAGGTAACAGGTACAGCTGAGTATCTGTTCTGCACTCCGATGGTGTGAGGAATTCACCACACGGATCATCCATTTGTGGTCCAGGCTAATTCACCAGATGAGTGTTCCTTCTACTTCACCAGGACTGCAGTTGGACAAGAAGGCAGCTCACTACACCTTCTCAAGGGAAATCAATGCTAGTCGTGAAAGCAATGTCCCTTACCAAAAGTAAATAATGATTCTTTCTCTCTTCCCACATTTATAACAAGATCAACTAACTAGCAACGACCACCTCACCTACATCTCAGGAGAGAAGACCACAATGTGCACAGGACCTTCTAGTATATAAGGTCACTGCAAATGATAAGGCTATTACCAGATGGAAGGAAAGTTAACAGACAAATGTGAAACAATATCTTGTTTTCTACAATGTGAGGAATGAAGAACACTGGTTACTAAAGTGGCAAATGAAAATTCATTTCAAAGGATAATAAAATGATGGTTATTTTGTTGAAGATTTTTGACACTGGAATCAGAATCAGGTTTAATGTTGGAATAGGTCATGAAATTTGTGACTTCGTGGAAGCAGTACAATGCAATACATAATAGAGAAAAAACTGAATTACTGTAAGTACATAAGAGCTAAGATCCTGTGGGACTTCCAAATGCCGACTGATAAGCAGGTACTGGCCAACCAACCAGACAAGGAACAGAAGAAAGCAATACTACTGTAATAGATGTGGCATCAGGAAGAAAGAATAGAGAAGCTGGAGAAATACCAGGGCTTGAAAGAGCAGATAGAAAGGATGTGGAAGGTTAAAGCCAGAATAATCCTGGTGGTGATGGGAGCACTTGGAGATGTGGCACCTGGATTGGGAGAGTGGTTCCAATAAATCCTGGGAAGAATGTCTGAGATCGCAGTCCAGAAAATTGCACTACTCGGGACAGCAAGGATACTGCACTGAAACCTCAAGCTCCCAGGCCTCAGATAGAGAACCTGAGATTGAAGGGAAAATACACATACGCTAACCCCATAAGGGGTGAGAAAAAATATATGTGTGTTAAGTAGTTAAATAAGTAGTGCAAATGCAAAAATAGAAATAAAAAAAGTAGTGAGGTAATGTTCATGGGTTCAATGTCCATTCACAAATCAGATGGTAGAGGAGAAGTTGTTGTTCCAGAATCGTTGAGTGTGCGCCTTCAGGCTTTTGTACCTCCTTGCTGATGGTGGCAATGAGAACAAGGCATGACCTGGGTGATGGTGGCGGGGGTGGGGTTCGATAATGATGGACACTGCATTTTTGAGGCATTGCTCCTTGAAGATGTCCTGGATATTATGAAGTCTAGTGTCCGTGACGGACATGACTTAAGTTTACAACTCTCTGCAGCTTGTATCGATCCTGTGCAGTAGCACCCTCGTCCCTCCCACCCCCCGACCATCCCTCAATACCAGACGGTGATGCAGCCAGTTAGAATGCTCTGTACAATACATCTATAGAAATTTTTGAGTATTTTTTGTGACATACCAAATCTGGGGAGGAAGCATTCTCCCCAGCATCTGTCTGTAAAAGAGGGATGGAAATCAAAATTAAAGCTGCAGGTGCTGGAAATCTGAAATAAAAGATGAAGATGCTTGATAAACAGCTGATCAGGTGACATTGTGGAAAGAGAAACAGTTTCAGGTCTGGGAACCTTCAGAACTGATGAAGGTTTGCTTACATAACATGGGTTGGGGGAGAGCAATGGATGGAACATAATATCTGTCTTTGATAGGGTGAAATAATGCAGCAGTTAGGGGCCTTTGTCTGTGTAATGTGTGCTAATTCTGGGCAGTTGTATAGTTGGCCTACTGGGACTCATTTAGTTTTCCTCTTTCTCACTTATGATGAAGGATCGCTTAACTCAGGGGTGGCCAACCTTTTACATTCCATGTGTCAATTTTTTCACTCACGAGATCAGATGCGCCATACAACTCTTGTACCCCCATTCAATTCTTGTTAAAATATGTTAATATAGACTTGTGCATGAAAAAATTGACGCATGGAATGTAAAAGGTTGGCCACCCCTGCCTTAACTGTTCTCTGTTCACTGTTCACTGAAGCTGCCTGCCCTGCTGAGTTTTTCCAGTATTTTGTGTTCTATTTCATAAATTAGTAAGTATGTTTTCCTTCAAAATAACTCCCAGTTTTTTATTTTCAACTGTATTGTTTATGTCCTATTTGTGCCAAAATCTAATTTCCATTGAACTGAGTAGCTTATAAGCCATTTCAACTAGGTTGATAGATCGGACCATGTAGGCAGATTGGATGAGAATAGTATATCTCCTCCCCTAAATGACATCACTGACACGGATGAGCTTCTACAACAGTCTGTTACTTTGTTGGTAACCACTTCACACAGAGGGTGGTAGTTATATAGAGAGAAATGCTAGAAGAAATGGTAGAGGCAGATACAATTGTAGCACATCCAAGATCTGTAAGACACCGGAATAGGAAAGGGGTAGAGGGATATGGGCTTAATAAGCACAGGTGGGACTAACACTGGCATCACATCAGCAGAGATGAGTTAAGCCAAAGAGTCAGTTTCTGTGCTGTGCTATGATTCCATGACCATGGGTTTGGGTCCAATGCAGGAATATGAGATTGCCATAGGTGGGCTTCCCAGTCAGCCAGGACAAGTTGGATGGAAGAGAATGTTTCTGCACAGTACAACTATATGATTCTATGATTACTACAAACATTCCTTTTACTTACACCCGCTATCACTTTGGTGAGGTTAGAAAGGAAGGCCTTGGCTTGTTGGTCTTGATTATTCATTCAATAATTTAACCACGGTGCTACCATGTTACTCCTTGATACTTTTTGATCTGCTATTACAAAGACATCTCTTGTTAAACGCAAAAAAAAAAGCTGGAGGAAGTCAACAGATCAGGCAACATCTATGGAGGGAAAAGGACGGTTGAAGGGGTGGAGCAAGAGCTGGCAGGGAATAGGTGGATCCAGGCGAGGAAGGTGATAGGAGGGTAAGCGGGGAGTGGCAATGGTCTCAGAAGCTGGGAGGTGACAGGTGGAAGTGACAGCTGAAGCCGATGAATTTGATCGGAGAGGACTGCGGACCATGGAAAATGGGGAGGGGTACCTGTGGGAGTAGTGTGGGGGATGGGGAGAGAGGGTGGGGGTGCCAGATGGATCAGGAGGAGGTAGAGAAAAAGGGACAGTGGGGGAGCAGTTACTGGAAATTGGAGAATTGGTGTTCATGCTGCCAGGTTGTACACTACTACAAAATTCTAGTTTGCATTTAGTAGTGGGATAGGCCAAGGACAGATATGTTGGTGTGGGAATACAAATTAAAAAGGTTGGCAACTGGGAGACCCAGGCAGCCAGGAAAGACTGAGAAAGGATGCTCAGTGAATTGGTCACCCAATCTATGTCCGGTCTTACCAATGTGTGAACTGTGATTTAAGAATAAAGTTTTACTTGCCTTTAATTAGAATGAGCAAAATTTAAAGCAATAAGGTCATATGTACCTTGGTCTGATGTAAATGTTGTCATGAAAGGCCTGGATATAATTTCAGGTCATTGTTTGTCCTGTTTTTTTCATTGCCTTGCGATAGACTAGGTCCTAAGCTAGACAGGACACTATCTTCAGGCAGAAGGCCAATGCAATGGAAATGTATGAGGAACATCAATTACAAATCTCGGGTGCAAATACTCTGAACTGTGCACGATCTACTTTCCATCTATTCGTACTGGACATTCAGTAGCTAAATAATGATATGTCTCTTATTACATTTTGGTCCTATTTGTCATTATTTAGACAATTCCAATTTTTTTGTAGAGCATTCTGTATTGTTAAGAAGCTTCTGGCAAAGTATTGTACACCTTCATGAGATCCTCCAGGCAATTCACTCCTAGCAAGCTGACAGCATAATGAAGTCTGTTTCTCCAGCAAGGTTGTCAGAGTTGTTTTACCTGCTCCAGCAGGACTGGCCTCACCCCTCCCTCCTCAACACCCTGAGCACGAGAGGAGCCTGACTGTTTGAAGATGAGAGCTTTTCCTTGCAAATTGAGGCTCAAAGTAGTAAACCCATATTGAACTTGTTCTGCTTAAAGCTGTGACTTTCGAGATCATGTCCAGCAGACATGGGAGTTCGTGTTCCAGTCACACATTCCTAGTTTGTTCCAATACCTGCTCACCCCACTGTACACAGAACCTTGGGCAATGTCTTCATAGGAAAATATGGATCACATGGGAAGGGCAGTAGGTACTTTACATTTTGGACATGTTTTGCTGTTACATCACCAGTTTATTTTCCCTTACTTTAGATTAAATAAGACACAAGTCCAAGTGGAGCAGGGGACCAATTTAAATTGCAGATACTTTGGGATCACGTCACTGGACGTGCACAACATTATAAACTAACATTTGGCAAAAGCAAGGAAGCTGGCCTTCATAGTGCACCCTTTTAGCTTTTTTTGGCTTCTGTGTTATTGAGCACTGGGAATTAAGATCTGAACCTCTCACATGCCTGAAGAGTTTGCATTATTCCATTGTTTTGCACTTGTTTCTGTTTTTCTTATTGCCATGTGTACTGTTTACACTGGGCCTGCTGGTGGTGTAATGGCTGAGTTAACTCTCCAGATTTAATTCAGGGTCTCTGGTACTTATCCAACTGGAGATGACTGGTAGATCCACCCCTCAGAACAATCTTAGAACATAGAACATTACAGCACAGTACAGCACTTTGGCCCATAATGTTGTGCTGACCTTTTAACCTACTCTGAGATCAATCTAACCCTTCCCACCGACTAGTTGTTGAGCTTGTTACTGCATAAAGAACTTCGGGCTGTCAGGAGCTGTGGAGCTAAACAAAGAAGTGATTCCATCACATCCAGTGGGAGTGTCATGGAGAAACTAGGATCCCAGCAGTCTACCAACCCCTAGAGTAGGTGCAGTCACTCCCCAGGAATGGCTCAGACTCACCCTGATGGCCAAGGAGCACCCCTCAGCCTCACACTGCAGCACTAAGCAACTGCATGGCTCATGTCGGCTCGCCCTTTTCCCAAACCCTCCCAGGCAGCCATGCAACTTGATAGTGGTGTATGAGATCATAAGAGGTATTTTTTTTTTTTTTTTTTTTTTTTTTTTTTAAAAGTTCAAAGGAAATTTATTATCAACGTAAATTCTGTATGTGCCCATATCCCACCATGACAATCATTTTCTTGTGGGCATTCACAGCAAAAACAAAGAAACACCATAGAATGAATGAAGACAACAGACAACAAAGATGAACAACCATTACACAAAGGATAATCAGTTATGCAAATGCAAGAAGAAAAATCAAAATAATAATAACAAATATTAAAATTATGAGTTGTAGCATCCTTTGAAAACCATAAGACCATCAGACGTATGAGCAGAATTAGGCCATTCAGCCCATCGAGTCTGCTCTGCCATTCCTTCATGATGATTTTATATCACTCTCAACTCTATTCTCCTGCCATTACCCCATAACCTTTGACAGCCAGACTAATCAAGAACTTATCAACCTCCACTTTAAATATAAGCAATGACTTGGCCTCCACAGCTGTCTGTGGCAATGATGTTCACAGATTCCCTACTACTAAAGATATCATTCTTCATCTCTGTTCTTTCTTTCTTTCTTTTTAAATCTTTTTATTGAGTAAGTATACAAAAAAGGTAAGCCATATAAACATTAATACAATGTTAAAGTATAATAAAATTCCAAAAGATAACAATACCAAAAAGAAAATACTACAAACAATGTAATTTAAGCATAAGAAACCAAGATAACATAATAGTATACTAGATTTTATATATATCAATGGAAAAAAAGAAAAAAAAAACCCCAAAAAAAAACCCACCGTGCAACTAACTAAAAGCAAAGCAAAGCAATGGGCTAACTTGAAACCAAACAGAGTTAAACTTAAAATCACGTCCTCAATCCCGACCTCCATTAAAACAGTGAAGAGAAAACAAGAAGGGTAAATATTACATTAAATGAAAATATCGAATAAAAGGTCCCCAAATCTGTTCAAATTTAAATGAAGAATCATAAAGGTTACTTCTAATTTTCTCCAGATTCAAACATAAAATCGTCTGAGAAAACCAAAAAAAGGTAGTTGGAGCATTAAGCTCTTTCCAATGTTGTAAAATACATCTTTTCGCCATTAAAGTAAGAAATGCAATCATTCTACGGGCTGAAGGGGAAAGATTACTAGAAATTTTAGGTAGTCCAAAGATAGCAGTAATAGGGTGAGGAGAGATATCTATATTTAATACCTTAGAAATAATATTGAAAATATCTCTCCAAAAAGTTTCCAAAGTAGGGCAAGACCAAAACATATGAGTTAAAGAGGCTATCTGCCCCGAACATCTATCACAGAAAGGATTAATATGCGAGTAAAAACGCGCTAACTTATCTTTGGACATATGTGCTCTATGAACCACTTTAAATTGAATTAGGGAATGTTTAGCACAAATAGAGGAAGTATTAACTAATTGTAAAATCTGCCCCCAATCATCCACAGAAATGGTAAGCCCCAATTCCTGTTCCCAATCTACCCTAATCTTATCAAATGGAGCTTTCCTAAGTTTCATAATAATATTATAAATCATAGCCGATGCACCTTTCTGACATGGATTAAGGTTAATTATCGAATCTAAAATATATATAGGAGGAAGCATTGGAAAGGAAATAAGTATAGTACTTAGGAAATTTCTAACTTGTAAATATCTAAAAAAATGTATTCTTGATAAGTTATATTTGTTAGATAATTGTTCAAAAGACATAAGGGAACCATCTAAAAATAAATCCAAAAACCGTAAAATACCCTTAGTCTTCCAAGTTTGAAAAGCGCGATCCGTAAAAGAGGGAGGAAAAAATATGTTACCTAAAATAGGAATCGCTAACCCGAATTGATTAAGATCAAAAAATTCTCTGAATTGAAACCAAATGCGCAAAGCATATTTAACTTTGATTGGTCGTATTAATGCAGTTAAGATGTTTTTTTTGCCAAAATTTTTATATGTGTTTCAGGCATTACCAATTTTCGTTCCTAAATCTTTTTTTGATAAAGTTGACTCTAAAATTTCTTCATTTATTTGGCAGAACAAGAATCCGAGACTGGGTAAAATACATTTACAGAAAGCTAAGAGAGATGGAGGTTTAGCATTACCTAACTTTAGATTTTATTATTGGGCTATTAATATTCGACATATGAAATTTTGGTTACTTGATCGGGACATACTATTTATTCCTAAATGGGTAGCATTGGAATTACAATCTGTTCAGGGTTATACACTTGGTTCTATTTTAGGTTCCTCTCTTCCTTTTGATTCGAAACGTCTTAAGCAGGTCTCTAACCCGATAGTTAAATAAGAGGTATTGATAGAGTGAAAAGTCAGCACCTTTTTCCTGGGACATCAATGGCCAATATCAGAGGATATCTATTCAAGGTGAGTGGAGGAAAGTTTAGGGGCGATGTTGGAGGTAGTTTCTTTCTAAACACAGAGTGGTTGGTGCCTGGAATGCACTGCTAGATGTGGTGGTAGAAGCTGACACAAATGGGGCGTTTAAGAGACTGCTAAATAGGAACATGAATGTAAGAAACTTGAAGGGTTATGGTTTGTGTGGGAGTGAAGGGTGAGATTGATCATGAAGTGGGTTTGTATAGGTTGGCAGTACTGTTCTTTGGTCTGAATCACTACCCCAATGTTTCACTCCAGGTTTCCCTGCAGCAAGTGTGGAGGACGGTGGTTTACTCCAGGTTCTATGTGCAGTATTAGAGGGTGGGCAATGGTATGTGTGCAACAATAGGAAGGGCAGGGATTCAAGCCAAGATTTTCCTTAAAGCAGTGAGAAAGGGCAGGGTTTGGCAGCAGATTCCTGACACATCAGTTTTATACCTCTAAGCATAAGGAGTTGAGGAACACAACCACTATAATGAATCAGTGAACTGCAGGGTTGTGTAAAGTTAACATTAATGTGTAAACAGTAATGAAATTACTACAGTTCAGATGCTAATTGGGAAGTCCGATTCTTATCTGTCACCCAGGGGAAGGTATCTGTTGACAGTAGCTAGTAAACATGGTATATGTGGTACTTATAAATGGTGCTATGGATATATAGAAGGCATTCTTGTAAGGGAATCATTTGCTGCTTTTGAGTACGGTACTGACAATATATTCCTGTAATTTGATCCCTGTATGCAGAGGGCATAGAAATGCAAGATATCTGAATGTGTTTCAGTTGTCTGAATGAGTGAAAGGTCAGTCCTGTAAAGTAATACATAACCATTCATGGAAGCTGAGAAAGTGTCACTTAATACAGAACCACTGGATACTGTGGAGTCTGTGGAGCATGTAGGGAAGGGAATGATCGCCAATCGCATAACTAATACTCTTGAGTAAAGTGTTAGCAGGAATATCTAGATACTGCTGAAAAACATTTGGCTAATAATGCTGTGTTCACTAATGCTATCTGCACTTTGGTATTAATACCTGTATCCAATATGACTGGACCTAAAATGTCTTTCTAACAGCTGGTATTCAAACAGAAGGAACACATGCGGTTTTCTCATGCTTTTCATGACTCCTAGATACATTACTGGTGAAAATGTATCTTAGAAGTTTAATTAGAAGGCGAGAAAATGCTGTAAATCTGAAATATGAACAGTAAACACTCAGCAGGTCAGGCAGGGCCTCTGGAAAGAGACTGCTGAAAAGAGATGAGTAGCCAATATTAAAGATGGCTGATCAACAGCAGAACTGCCCTGTTTTGATACAGAGGAAATGAGTTGCCCTAAATTGTTGAATTCAATATTGAATTTGAAAGGCAGTAATGTTGTGGTGCTATTCTGCAAGCTTTCATTGGCCCTAGTTGAGCAGTGTAGGAAGTCTCAGACAGAGAATAGTGGTGTACGACAGGGGTCAATGTTGAGACTGCTTCTTTTAATGTTATTCGTCAATGATTTAGATTACAGAATTGATGGCTTTGTGGACAATTTTGAAGATGATACAAAAAAAGATGGAGGAGCAGATGGTGTTGAGGAAGCAGGGACTCTACAGATTAGGAAAACGGGCAAAGAAGTAGCAGATGGAATAAAACGTGGGAAGTATATGGTCACACACTTTAGTAGAAGGAATAGAGGCATAGGCTATTTAACAAATGGGGGAAAAAATTCAGAAATCAGAGGTGTGAAGTGATTTAGGAGTTCTTTTGCAGGATTCCTGAAGGTTAACTTGCAGGTTGAGCCATTGGTAAGGAAGGCAAATGCAATATTAGCATTCATTTAAGGAGGACTAGAATATCAAAGCAAGGATGTAAGGCTGAGGTTTTATAAAGCATTGGTCAGATGCGCAGTTTTGGGTCCCTTACCTAAGAAAGCATGTGCTAGCATTAGAGAGGATCCTGAGGAGATGCACGATATTGATCCTGAGAATGAAAGAGTTAACATATGAGGAGCATTTGATAACTCAGTCTGCATTAGCTGGAGATTAGAAGCATGATGGAGGATCTTTCTAAACCTATTGAATATTGAAAGGCCTAGATAGAGAGGACATGGCAAAGATGGTTGCTATAGTGGGGGAGTCTAGGACCAGAGGGCACAGCCTCAATAGGTCATCCCTTTAGATCAGGGATGAAGAGGAATTTCTTTACCCGATGATGGTGAATCTGTGGAATTCATTGGCAAAGATGACTGTAGAGGGCACATTTAAAATGGAGGTTGATAGGTTCTTGATTAGTAAAACTGTATGGAGTGAAGGTAGGAGAGAGATAGTAAATCAGCCATGATGGAATAGTGGAGCAGACCTCTCCTGAACGGCCTTATTCTGATTTTTGTACTACGGTATTATGGTTTTATGGACTTAAATCATTACTTTAGGTTGGGTGTTTAAAGGGAGCAGCCCCTAGGAACTCACCTAGCTGCAAACTATAGCAGCTCTGTGGATGCTATAGCAATCTGACCCTAACTAGCTGTCTGACTTCAGGTTTGTATATATTCAAGTATAGTAGAAACATAGAGACATAGAAAACCTAAGTACAATACAGGCCTTTTGGCCCACAAAGCTGTGCCAAACATGTCCTTACCTTAGAAATTACCTCGGGTTATCCATAGCACACTAATTTTCTAAGCTCCATGTACTATTTTCCTTTCAAAAGTTGCTGTCATATCTGCTTCCACACAAACAGCTGTAATGCCCAGAACTCACATGCAGCATGCTAATGGGTTTGACTCCAAAGGTTACAACTGGGTCAACAATCATGGCTCAGGCAGGTACCTTGTGCTTGCATCTTCTGTGACTGTGCTTGACCTGATCAGCTGAATGATTTCATTAGTTTTGAGTGGAGAACCCTAATGGGATATTTCAATAAAATTGAATTTGTTTTGTTGGTTGCATGCTGTTGCCTTTGCTTAGTATCACAATGTACACCAAGTCAGAGGTTTGGTTTTTCTCGTCTCCCATGTAAGTTGTAGTGTTTAGCCAGCTAATCAAGCAGAACAAATATCCAATGCAGAGACGACAATGACTGCCTGAAGACAGGTTGAGAATTGAAAAATTACAATAAGAACCATAAAGGCATTCATGAAACTGGTTGTGCATTTCCACATCTAGTAAACTCTTGTGTTCAGAAAAGATGAAAGGGAAAAGCCCTGTTCAACATAGATTACAGCTCAGGGGTGTCAGTGTTCAGAGTTCAATTCTGACATCATCTGTGAAGAGTCTGTATGTCCTCCATGTAGGTTTTCTCTGGGTGCTCCATTTTTCTTCCATCGTCCGAAACTTACTGATTAGTTGGTTAATTGGTCATTATAAATTGTCCTGAGATTAGGCTAGGGTTAAATTGAGGATTGCTAGGTGGCGCAGCTTGAAGGGCCTGTTCCACGCTGTAGCTCAATAAATAAGTAAATTTAAACATTCAAAATTGAATGTTCATATAAGTTTCTGAATTAGAAATTGCTACAAATTGCACATTGCACATTTAGATGGAGATACAACGTAAAGATTTTTACTCCTCATGTATATGAAGGATGTAAGTAATAAAATCAATTCAATTCAATGATGGTTTAGTCAACCAAGTGCTGCAGAACAGATATTGACCCAGCAGGCACATTGATTTGATGAAAAGCATTGAGATATTCCTAAAATTTAAACAATCCCATAACTAAGAATATTATGTACCAGTTTTATAGTTGAACTCTGAAACTATCATTTGAACACAGCATGCTTCCAAGACAGTTGTCTGACAACATCCCCTTATGACAGTCGATTTATCTGAGTTGTTAGGTTGTGTGTATTAGGGATCACCAATGATGGTACCTTTACTGAGCGCTGCCTTTTACTTGGTTGGCATTTTGTGCTATATTTTTAATTTATTACTGCTTTCATTTTACATACTCTGTCTCTTATTTTAATGAAGCTATTACTCTGTTAAAATTAACAAGCCAAGAGTTTTACAATAGAACCAGGTAAAAGAAAATATATTTGAGGTAGGCTAATATTGAACAGTGCAATTCATACCTTATACTTCTGTCGTGTGTTATGTTTTGTAATTTCAAAATATTAAGAATGGTTGAAAGCAAAACTAGGAGCTGGGAGATAAAGGTGACTTTGTTTTACTTTAAGCGAGGTGTGCCAATATGACATGGTGGTGTGATGATGTAGGCAATTCATGTACTTCGTACATATAAACATAACGAATTGTTTAAACAAACAAGAATGCATCTCAACTTGTATACATACACACATAGAGATAGAGGGGAGATATGAACACATATATACAGATACATATGCTATATGCGCATATGTGTGTACATGTACATACTGTACAAAGTATACTATATAATACAACTACGATATACGCATCCATAGCATAGTAAATTTTAAATTGTCCCATTCATGCCTAGAGATTGAATTGCCGTGGAAGATTTCTTACTCCTGTATGATCATCTTTTCTGACATGGGGAGGGGGGGGCCAGGGGTGGTGAGGTCATTCTGCTTGACAGGTGAGACTTCTGGCTGTGAAAATAATCTCAGTTTCTGGGGTCTCTTTCATGGTAATTGTCAGAGTTGACTCTGAGACTGCAGGAAGTAGTTCTGACAGCTCTGAATACCTTTCTTCTCCTTTTCTCAGCTTTTCTCTCTGGATCTACTTCAATTCTTTTCTGCTTGTCAATTTCTTGTTGTTCTTTTTCTCACCTGCCTTTTTCTTCACGTTTATTGTGAATATCTCTGAATTTGTGAATTTCTCAAGAAATTAATCCTCTTTCATTTACGTAGCACTTATGTCATCCTCCTCTTTCTTCTTCTTTCTTCTATAATGTGCATCTTGTTCTTGGGAAGGTGGATTCAGTTGCTCCCTTTATGATCTAATCTCTCCTCCAGGGTTCTTCATACACAATATCATCTGACAAATCCTCTCTTTTCCTGCCTCCATTGACTCCTTTCTTTTTGGCCTTCCATTCATCCTGCTGAACTTTGGTCTTTGCACCTACTTCTACAAACAGTTTTTTTTTGTCCTCCCACTTGAAGTTCCATGCAATAACCTTAATGTTAGGTATCTGCAGGCTTCAGTTCAGTATCAATGCAAGTTGCACTTCTGTTAGGAGCTGTGTTTGAATGCTTTCTTTTAAGATTCCACAAACTAAACTATCTCTCAGTGCATCATTAAGCCTATTACCGAACTGACGCATTCTCTTCAATTCAACCGCATGTGCTGAAATGGACTCCCCTTACCTTTGATTCCACTCTGAAACCTAAAGCAATTAACGATAGTTCAGTTCCAAATGTTCCTACATTACTTTCACAATATCGCCAAAGCAATTCTTGTATTTATTCTTCACTGCTTTTTTAAAAAACTTTGGTTGGAGCAGTTAAACTTCAAAGCAAACCGTATGCCTTTAAATCTAATACATTCTGCAAAATTGGCACTCACTTATCATTGGCTATTTCATTTGCTTCAAAATACAGCTCAATTTGCTCAGTGTATAAAATCCAGGTATCTGTTGTATCAAACACATCTACCTTTCTGAAGTAGCCAGCCATTTCTGCTCTTTTTTTAATGATTATTATCACCTGATATTCACTGTATATGAACCAGTGAATTCTTCCATTTACTCCCATTTTTTATAAATTCGATAATCTTTTCTTTAGCAAAGAAAATGTACTCCTCCAAAGCAGAAAAAGTTGCCGCACTTTTTTTTTAAGCCGACAATTTCCCACTCTGCTTTTTCTTAACCTGAATGCTGTGCTTCAACAGGTAGGTAGTCATCTCGGATTCATTTAAAAAATACATTGTCACCTTTTTTATGTTTTCCAACTTCAAAGTATTAAAACTAATTGAAAGCAAAACAAGTAGCCAGGGGATAAATGTTTGCGGTTCGGTTTACTTTTAATGAGGTGTGTGGATATGATTTGATGGTGTGATAATGTGTGCCTTCATGTACTACTTGCATATAGACATGATGAATTATTTAAATGAACAATAATGCTTAGTCAAACAATATATTTACAATATTACTGAAATACTAAATACACAACATCGTGCATATACAATAAAAGTCTATATTTGGCTTTGCTTGACTTTTCCAAGCACAGATGCCAGAGATCACTGAAGCTGTGAGACAAAAAGAAGTTCACACAAATTTGAAATTGTATAAATTGGACTGTGTATCATATCTCATTCCTATATCCTAGATCCTGTGATTGGTAAAATCGGACTCTAAACTGATAACTTCATATGTAAACATTATAAAAATAGTTAGTGGGAATTTATTGATTTGTGTATTTATACAACCATATATCTTTCCTTAAATATTTTACAAAGATTTTTTTTCTCTGGAAGATACGTGGCACCGCAGCACCATGAAAATGCATTAGTTTGACTTGTTTACACCAAACATCATTTGATAATTATGTACTTGTCCTACAAGTTTATTTATGTATTCTTATAGTCTTTCTCTGTTATATACACCCCTAATTTATGTGTTGCTTGAAAATTTTTAAATATTTCTGATTTAAATCTAGACCTCTGAGATTCGTGGTAAATAACAGTACACAACACAATCATGCCCTTAGTTCTAATATAGAAGCTCTAAACCCTGGGCCTTTGTACCTCCTTCTGCAATGAGATCCTTGACTTCCTCACCGGGAGACCACGGTCTGTGTGGATCACAAATAACATCTCCTCCTCATTGACAATCAACACTTGCAGGTGTTGATTGTCAGTGAGGAGATGGATGCATTTTCAGCCCACTAATCTACTTTCTCTAAAGCTATGATCGTGTAGCTAGGCGCAGCTCAGACGCCATCTATAAATTTGCTGACACCACAACTACTGTTAGTAGAATTTTAGATGGTGGTGAGGAGGCATACAAGAGCAAGATAGATCAGCTGGTGAGTGGTGTCACAGCAACAACCTTGCACTCAACATTTATACTGAGATAACTCAAGAGTTACTGAGATAACTCAAGATTTATACTGAGCCTAACATATTGATGCAATTACAAAGAAGACATGACAACAGTTATATCTCATTAAGAGTTTGAGGAGAATTGTTATTTCACCAAAAGACACAAGCAAATTCCTTGACCTCTCCCCCTCTTCCTATATTGGCTATCTTCTCTTTCTTTCCCATTGAAAAGAAGTGTCTCAACCTGAAACATCAACTGTCCATTTCCCTTCATAAATGCTGCTTGACCTGTTGAGTTCCTTTAGCTCATTTTTGTATTGCTGCAAACTGGATTGAATGCAATCAAGATTGCTAAGGGAAACAGGGGTAGATCTCACTAAAGTGTTGTACACAATTATTCAATTATTTTTATAAATGGCTGGAGGTGGTGGTAACTTTTATTCATAGTTTTAAAAAAAGCAGTGAAGAAAAAATACAGGAATTCAGTGGTTAATGTAATATTGGAAGGTTTCAGAAAATACGGTTGGGGAGAGAAACATCAGCCAGTTGACCAATAAAGATAAATCTGCACAGGTCTTGTAATAAGGCTGTAATTGTAATTGACAGAGAAATGAAACAAAAGGTTTGTGCTGAATGTAAAAGCAAAATAATGCAGATGCTAGAAATCTGAAATAAAAACAGAAAATGCTGGAAAGCTCAGCAGACCAGATCAATGACCTTTCATGACAACAGTTGTGTTGAATGGCTGTTTTCTATCCGGCTGGAGACAAATATGCAGTGACATTCCATGATTTCATACTGGAGCAGCCCCTTTGCATGATTCTTTAATGACTTAGATGTAAAGGTGCAGGAAATATCCAGACACAATGAAACAGTGTGGTAAATAGAGTGAATTAAAGGAATAGGTTTAAAGAAAGCAGGGACCAAAATGGAACAGGCCAACACATTGCAGATAAAATCCAATGGTGGAAAGAGTGAAAATTCATTTTTAGCAAGAATCAAGAGAGACAATCCATGCAAAAAGGTGCAATATTAAGAGCAGTCAAGAAGGGAATGACACGAGGAGTGTGCATGAAAATATTTGAGATGACATGACAGGCTAAGAATTCAATCCCAGAAATAGAGTCTAGTAATGTCTTTTATGTGACAGGATATCATTATTTTTCTCCTCCTTGGTGAAACACAAGACTATTTCCAGATCACTTCATGTTACTCCAGGAATTCAACCAGGCAGTTACATCTTGGGATGCTAAGGATGAAGTCATCCTACACTGTCTTTCTCTCTTTGTAGCACTGTGGGAAAATTTAACTTCCTTTTTAATCCCCACCAGTTTCTATTGATGCACCATAGAAAGCATCTAATCTGGATGAATCACAGTTTAGCATAGCATGCTCCACCCATGACTGCAAAAAACAGCAGAAACCAGTCTCAGCTCCTTGGACTCTGTCTATAGTTCTCACTGCTTCAATATAGCAGCCAGCAGAATTAAAGACACCATCTACCCCAGGTATCCTCTCTTCTCTTCTTCCCGCTTCCATCCGACAGAAGATATAAATGCCTGAAAGTACATACCACCAGGTTAGACAACTTCTATCCTGCTATTTTAAGACTAATATAAAAAAACCTCATCATGAGCTTCACAAATCAAAGTTGCTGGTGAACGCAGCAGGCCAAGCAGCATCTCTAGGAAGAGGTACAGTCGACGTTTCGGGCAGAGACCCTTCGTCAGGACTAACTGAAGGAAGAGCTAGTAAGAGATTTGAAAGTGGGAGGGGGAGGGGGAGATCCAAAATGAAAGCAGAAGACAGGCGGGGGAGGGATGGAGCCAAGAGCTGGACAGTTGATTAGCAAAAGGGATATGGGATAGGAAGCCCAGGGAAAAGGAAAAGGAGGAGGTGGGAAAAACCCAGAGGATGGGCAAGGGGTATAGTCAGAGGGACAGAGGGAGAAAAAGAGAGAGAGAGAAAGAATGTGTGTATATAAATAAATAACGGATGGGGTACGAGGGGGAGGTGGGGCATTAGCAGAAGTTAGAGAAGTCAATGTTCATGCCATCAGGTTGGAGGCTACCTAGACGGAATATAAGGTGTTGTTCCTCCAACCTGAGTGTGGCTTCATATTTACAGTAGAGGAGGCCGTGGATAGACATATCAGAATGGGAATGGAACGTGGGATTAAAATATGTGGCCACTGGGAGATCCTGCTTTCTCTGGCGGACAGCAAAACGATCTCCCAGTCTGCGTCGGGCCTCGCCAATTTATAGAAGGCCACATCGGGAGCACCGTTCGCAGTATTTCACCCCAGCCGACTCACAGGTGAAGTGTCGCCTCACCTGGAAGGACTGTCTGGGGCCCTGAATGGTGGTGAGGGAGGAAGTGTAAGGGCATGTGTAGCACTTGTTCCGCTTACAAGGATAAGTTCCAGGAGGGAGATCAGTGGGGAGGGATGGTGGGGACGAATGGACAAGGGAGTCGCGTGGGAGGCGATCCCTGCTGAAAGCGGAGGGGGGGAGGGAGAGATGTTCTTAGTGGTGGGATCCCGTTGGAGGTGGTGGAAGTTACGGAGAATAATATGTTGGACCCGGAGGCTGGTGGGGTGGTAGGTGAGGACCAGGGGAACCCTACTCCTAGTGGAGTGGCGGGAGGATGGAGTGAGAGCAGATGTGCGTGAAACGGGGGAGATGCGTTTGAGAGCAGAGTCGATGGTAGAAGAAGGGAAGCCCCTTTCTTTAAAAAAGGAGGACATCTCCCACATCCTGGAATGAAAAGCCTCATCCCGAGAACAGATGCGGCGGAGACGGAGGAATTGTGAGAAGGGGATGGCATTTTTGCAAGAGACAGGGTGAGAAGAGGAATAGGGTTCCTACGCAACTCCCTTGTCCATTCATCCCCCCGCATCCCTCCCCACCGATCTCCCTCCTGGCACTTATCCTTGTAAGCGGAACAAGTGCTACACATGCCCTTACACTTCCTCCCTTACCACCATTCAGGGCCCCAGACAGTCCTTCCAGGTGAGGCGACAGTTCACCTGTGAGTCGGCTGGGGTGATATACTGCGTCTGGTGCTCCCGATGTGGCCTTCTATATATTGGTGAGACCCGACGCAGACTGGGAGATCGTTTTGCTGAACACCTACGCTCTGTCCGTCAGAGAAAGCAGGATCTCCCAGTAGCAACACATTTTAATTCCACATCCCATTCCCATTCTGACATGTCTATCCACGGCCTCCTCTACTGTAAAGATGAAGCCACACTCAGGTTGGAGGAACAACACCTTATATTCCGTCTGGGTAGCCTCCAACCTGATGGCATGAACACTGACTTCTCAAACTTCCGCTAATGCCCCACTTCCCCCTCGTACCCCATCCGTTATTTATTTATATACACACATTCTTTCTCTCTCTCTCTTTTTCTCCCTCTGTCCCTCTGACTATACCCCTTGCCCGTCCTCTGGGTTCCCCCTCCCCCCCCGTCTTTCTTCCTGGACCTCCTGTCCCATGATCCTCTCATATCCCCTTTGCCAATCACCTGTCCAGCTCTTGGCTCCATCCCTCCCCCTCCTGTCTTCTCCTATCATTTTGGATCTCCCCCTCCCCCTCCAACTTTCAAATCTCTTACTAGCTCTTCCTTCAATTAGTCCTGATGAAGGGTCTCGGCCTGAAACATCGACTGTACCTCTTCCTAGAGATGCTGCCTGGCCTGCTGCGTTCACCAGCAACTTTGATGTGTGTTGCTTGAATTTCCAGCATCTGCAGAATTCCTGATCATGAGCTTTGAGTTTATTGTCTACCTGCACTGCTCTTTCTCTGTAACTAATAGCTACCTATTTTGTACTGTGTTATTGTCTTACCTCGTGCTATCTCAATGCAATGTTGTAATGCACTGACCTGTATGGACATTATGCAAGGTACCTTAGTACACGTGACAATAGTAACACAACTTACCAGTATTGCCTTAGGACAGTCTGTCATTGGGCACTTCCAGAATAATGCCAGATGAAGGTGGCTTATCAGGTTGGCCCTGTTCTGTATTCCACCCCACATGCTGCTTGAGTGCTCCAGTTTCTCACTGCTTGGCCTTGCCATCCTTTGAAGCTCTCAGTAAAGAAACTCTACACCACAGTGTAACAGTTATCACATCACTGTACAACACCATCAATCATCAATGCTGTCGGTAAGGAGTTTAAACACTAAGGGCAACAAGGTAACATAGCAGTTAACATAATGTTTCACAGTGCCAGCGATCCAGGTTCAATTCCTGCTACCGCTGCAAAGAGTTTCTATGTTCTCCCTGTTACTGCATGGCTTTCCTTGAGGTGCTCTGATTTCCACCCACATGCACGTTAGGATTAGTAAATCGTGCACATGGTATGTTGGTGCCGGAAGCAGGCCAACCCCTGTGGGCCACCCCCAGCACATCCTTGAAGCAAATGATGCATTTCACTGTACATTTCGATGTGTATGTGACCAATAAAGCGAATCCTACCTAACCCTCAATTTAATCCCCCTTCCTCATTGTCCACCATCTCTCCACCACACCCCTCACCTAATATGACCATTGGAGTGTTGCTCTCCATTTTGCTGCTCCCTCTCTGATGGTAGCACAGGCTTAATGAGGGTCACAGCCATGGGCTTATCCTAACTGTCCAATCCCAGATCAGGATGGACTATCAAACAGCAGAATTGAAGTTTACAATGGTGTGGGGAGGTCTATGATCTAAATGCTGATTGGCACCTCGGTGCAATACCTATCTGCTACATCATATTAATGTGCTAAAATTTCCACCATATATGGATGCAAAACCCGCAAGAAGAAAATGTCCAGTTTGTATTGATCGCAGTTCTGTTAAGGATACATTGGGAAGGAATGAAGGTTTTAGACAGGTTATAGAACAGGTTTATCAGAAGGGATTCACAATTGTGGAGCTATAACTAAGTTCACAGCCCAGGGTAGCAGGAGTTATTCTCATTGAACACAAAAGGCCAAGGTATGGGCAGCTGTTTAAAATCATGAAGAATTTGCAGTAAATAAAATGAAACTATTTCAGTGACAGAATACTAATTAACTACAGCACTCAAAGTAAGATGATTATAGAGACAGTGAGGCATAACAATTTACAAAACAAGTGGCCAGAATATGGAGTACCTAATTCATTTGTAGTCAGGTAAACACTTGAGGGAGAAAAGGCAGGAGAATGAAATAATTTCTTTGCCCTTCAAAGGAGTCGGAGCTTGCTTTGAGGGCCAAGTGACTTCTTTCAATGTGATGTTTCTAGTTTACCAGTGTTATTTCTGCCAGTTGAAGAGGTACTTTGATCTGTTCTAACAAATCAACCAGATTTGTTAACTCTTTTTCTCTTTCAATATGTGCTGCCTGGCCTGCTGGGTGTTCTCTACACTTTCTACTTTTATTTCGTATTTTCAGCATTTATGGTTTTTGGAGTTATCGAATAAAATGTTATCAGGATGATCTCAGGAAACATGGGTTGGGACTCTGCGAAGCTGAGCAGTGCAGTGCCTGGTTTGGTGCTGAAGGCTGCATGTTCTTCCATGTAACTGCTAAATGACCTTTAACAATATTGAAAGATTAAAGAGCTTTCATCATCGTGGTATGAGAAGCAACCTTTCAAAGACTTAAACAAGCTTCTTTCAGTTGAGGGTAACATGGTGAATAAGTAGTTTGCTCAATTGGGATAATGTAATATTAGGGAATATTTAACATGGCTGCCAACATAATAGAGTACAGCAGGTATTGTCAATTTTAAACTGAGATTATGCTTATATAAACTGTTGGATTCCATTTATATAGACTTAATGTACTTTATTTTTTATTATCTTGGTCTGTCACAGTTTCCCACTGCAGCATCAGCTTTCCTACATGTTCCTCATTATACTTGGTTATTTTCCTCCTTGTATTCAATTTACTTTGGATGACCTTCATAGTGCTGAAGTGTTGAGGAATATGTTACTTGGCCTACAACAAGTTATGTTAATTAAGAGCATATTAATTAATATGATGAACTACCTTAAATTTACTGTAAAGATGAATTTGTCAGTGGCGATCAATGTGCAGGGAGCAGACCAGATGAGCTCTATGGCATTTACCTCTATACCCCTCAAAATTTGGAAGCCTTTATCAACCCTCCCCTCATTCTCCTACACTCCTGAGCATACAGTCCTAACCTAGTTCACCTTTCCCTAGTCCTGAAGTCCCAGCAACATCATTGTAATTTTTCTTTGCACTCTTTCAATTTTATCAATTTCAACCTTTCAAATTGTCCAGGCTTACTGAGATACCTGTCTATGCTCATCCAATTTGCCTGTGGCCATAGATCTCTCAGCTTTTTCTCCCATTTACCTGTTCAAATAATTTTTAAACACGGTAATTGTACCTGCCTCAAACACCACCTCTAGTAGTTTGTACCATATACCTGCAATTCTCTTGTGAAACCTTATCCCTCAGATAGGCAGTGCTGGGTATTCAATCTTATCACTTCTAATAAGGTTCTACTCAATAGATTATTAACCCGGCCAGGCAGTAAGATAGAATCTAACCACCTATCCTTCACATCCAATGATACTCCCGTTGGCAAACCTCCCAGCATCAGGCAGCATCCATGGGGGAAAATGAACATTAATGTTTCGGGCCAGGAGAAGGGTCTCAGCCCCTAATGTCGGTTTTTCATTTCCTTTCATAGAATGCTGGCTGATATGCTGAGTTCCTCGGTGTTTTGTATGCGTATTACTTCTAAATATCTCCCTTTTTTCCATCGCCGCTGGGGCATGGAACACACACTCCAACAGCATTACAACCTCGCAACACTATTACCAGTGTTGCGGAGGAGTTCAGAAATACGGATCATCACCACCTCCTGAAGAGAAATTGGGAATGGAGAAAGAATTTCGGGGCGTCGCCAGATACACGCATAGCCGCATACGTGAACAGATCTACTATTTTGCAGCTGGCTGTAATCCTACCACAAAAATACACAGCATTGTTAAATTCTTGCGTACATTATAGGATTTTGTAAAATAAATCTATTTATTTTTACGCCTTCCTCCGCTTCTGCTTCGAAATATTTCTTCATATCTTTGTAATCATGTTACATTGTTATGAAAAAAGTTGCTCCTTGTAGCGCAGAGTTACATTAAACCGATGCTGGCTGTGAAAACTTCGGTATAAAGAAAATGTGTCCATGGTGAAAAAATGTGAAATGAGTGCCTGTTGCCGCCTTAACTTTGCTTTTATGTAAAAAAAAGAGGGTAGTTGTCCAACTTGTTTAAACGAAAACAGCTAAATATCACAAGAGTCTATTCAAAAGACTGCCTGGTGCACTTTTTTCATTCCCAGAAATATTGATTTATGTACGTGTTTTCAGCATTTGTGCTCTTGTTTCCTATTTGCATAAATCTTCGTATTTTTCAAAAAGGGATTCAAAATGACCAACCAGGCAATTGCATCTTTTTCCAGCATTTTGATTGGATGTAAAAATATAATTGCTCCGAGCAGCCACAATGTGTTTAACGACCCAAGTAGACAAGGCGTGTTTCCCTTGGTCTATCTCGCCCTTCATATGATTTTATTTTCAAATAAATTGCAGTAATTTCAGCAAAAAACCCCAATACTGACAAGTTGTGGAACCAATCCTGAACCAGAGTGAAACTGTACAGTGTTGCCTGGCATCCTCGATTGTCCTTTCACCAATAAAATCATTAGCCCTGAATAAGTGGGCAGGACCAAATCAACGTTCCACCACTCCAGCGCCGACTGCAGGACCTAATTTGCATCTGATCAGCATGATATTATCATCCGATTAGTAAGGTGTTTAGAAATTGATCTGTGCTGCTTGGGACTTAAAACTAGCAACGGTAGCTGTGGAGTGCTCCCCATTAACGTATCTCTGCCTAGTGTAGTAATCATGCCCCCTAAAAGGACGGTAAGTTCGATTATATGTATTAATTTCTCTCGTAATTCAAAGAGTCCTCTGCTTTTACAAAGTGTATAATTTGTTTGGCACATTTTTTTGCATTTGTCAATTTTAAATCTTTGCATTTTGAAGTTTCTAAAAACTTTTAAATTTAAAAACTAAAGTGTGGCGTAGTAATTAAATTGCAAACGATGTTGACTCGTTTGGCGTCCTCTTCCCTCCATGATGTTTGAAGCAAATGGGTCTTCTTTCTTCACTTTAGGAAATGCTGAAGCCTAATACCTTACATGTTTCGAGGCAGATTTTTTTTTGCACGTAGTCTATACAAATAAAAGGACCAAAGGATTTCGAATGTCTGTATTTGATGTATATTTTGATCAGGTGTTTAGTGCGGAGTGTCTCCCCCACCCCCCTTCGAAAGCCAAAGCCATGTTTAAAACTAATCTCTGTCTTTGGGCTCTCAGCGGAGCCCGTATGTACCTGTCACTCAGCCCAGCGCGCGTCGCCGCCCTCTTGCGCGGCACGTACCTGTCTTCGTTCGGGGCCACGACACCCGCGGCACGGGGACGAGCATTAAGGGTTCACGTATTAGGTCGACACCTGGAGCAGCAGGACTGGAAATTAGAGATTTAGATAGGTTTTGAGAAGAGGAGGGTTTGTGATGCGGCGCAGTAATGTGACATGTCCGGATAGAAGCCAGTGTGAAAGTCTGTAAGCTCTGCAAGTCCAGAAGCTTGTAACGTGCTGAGCTGAAGGGTGCTGTGCCCGGAGCTGCTTCGGAGCAAGCTATGGACTGAGGACCATCTCACCAAAGAGGAAGAATTAAAGGAGTAAGTCACTGAAAGATCAGAGGGTTGTGTGCGGCCAAATGCAGGTAGCCCAAGTGGAGAGCGAATCCCTGTAAAAGGGCCAGTGTTTTATCTTTTTGTGGTTGCAGACGGAGAGATGGAGATGAAGGATTTAGCCTGAGTTTCCCCGAAGGATATTTTGGGAGGTAGTGTGGGGATGGACTTAATAAAATTAGGAATTGTGCAAGAAGAGGTTGGTGGCATGAAAGGTCAGGACAAGATTTTTTTTTAAAAAAACTCCTGTTTTCAAGGCGAAAGAAGAACAGCATGAAATGGACTGAAGACTATCTTGAGCTGTTGGAACCTGTGCAGTGTAGATACTAGAATAGGAGTTCCCAACCTGGGATCCATGGACCCCCTCAGTTAATGGTAAGGGTCCATGGCATTAAAAAGGTTGAGAACCCCTGAACTAGATTGGAATAGTCCTTCAAGACAGGGAGTTGGAGGAGGTGTATTTGTCTTTCATGTTGGGTGTTTTTATCACCCACAAGTGATTTTGATCATAGATTGCATGAATGGGAAGAAAGCTTTTGCAATTTATATAACCATATAACAATTACAGCACGGAAACAGGCCATCTCGGCCCTTCTAGTCCGCGTCGAACTCTTACTCTCACCTAGTCCCACCAACCTGCACTCAGCCCATACCCCTCCATTCCTTTCCTATCCATATAGCTGTCCAATTTAACTTTAAACGACAACATCAAACCTGCCTCAACCACTTCTGCTGGAATTTACAGCAAAGCTGATTTGCTTTACTGGATTGGTGAGTGACAGCAGTACAGCCCATAATGTACTGTGGGGAGTGAGGTGAAAGAAGAGGACCAAAGGCCCCAAAAAATTGCAGGCATAACTTTGATTCTCCCCGATTCCCAGACCTGTGAAAGGGGCCACAACCCAAGGAGTTGCTGTTTGAAGTGAGGACAGATTTAGAGAGCCAAGGAGAACTGGTCAGGTTATTGTTTCAGGGGGAACAAAAGGCACATGGTTTTAAGTCCATGGTGGCCTGTGGAACTTAGTAATCAAAAGGCAATTGGGAGGGATGGAGACTTTCATTATTTTTTTATAACAGCTTGTCAATTTGGGATGGTTGCTGGACTGCAAACTTGTATCTCTGATCCCTGTGCTTATGTAATATTGCTAAAAGATTACTTGATGTCACCTGATGTCTGGAGTTGGATGTGCTTGGGAGGGGCAAAGCTAGGCAACAACTGTGAAGGCCAAAGAACTGTGCTGTACTCTCCTGAAATTCAGCAGAATTGACACTGCTTTGTTCATCAACAGTACGGCGCCTTCCAGTTACAAGAGGGTTGGGAGGTAACAACGCAAACTCACTTAGCTCTTTGAGGAGGCCAGCAACATGGTGACATTGCTGGGCCAATTAGGATATTGATAGTGGTCTGGCTTGGCACCCGTAGCCAGTGCTGTTGCTATTTCGCAGCTCCAGAGGCTTGGGTTCGATCCCCACTCTTCTGTCTCTGTGCAGTTTTCACCTTTGCCCTGTGACCATGTGAGTCACATCCCTAAACTCCGCAGGTTGGTGTGTTAATGGCCACTTTATGGTGCCCTGATGTATAGGTGAGCAATAGAATTGGAATAGGTGGGGGGGGGGTGGTATGCAAATGAGAGAATAAAACAAGGTGACTGTAAATGATTGATAGTTGGTGCAGACTCAGGATGGAAGGAATGGTTTCAGTGCTGTATCTCTCTGTCTAATAGCAGGCAGTGCAAATGAATACAAACAGTGTATGTCACTGCCCAGTAAGGGAGTGAGTGGAGAGTATAAATGTTGCAGAGGATACTGTTGCTTACTGGCAGAACATTACCAGGTGGAAAAGTTCTTTCAGCCCAATGGATAATGTGCTGAATAAAGGCAGGTCTGCATTATTGACCACATCTCTGTTGTTCCTCATTCCATGTCCTTGCTAAAATTCAAATTCAAGTTTATTGTTGTCTGACTGTGCGTATATACAACCAATCAAAACAATGTTTCTCTGGCCCATGGTACACTGACAAAACATATATCACACATAGCACATAAAACAAAATATTACCACAAATAAGTCAATGAAGTATAATTCAAAGTGCATGTAGTGTGCAGCAAAGGTAAACAGTAAACAACTCACTGTCCTAGTGACAGGGTATTCATTAATCTCGCAGCCTGGGAGAAGGAACTGTTACCCAGTATGGCAGTCCTAGTTCTGATGCTTCCTGATGGTAGTAGGTCAAAGAATTTTTTGTGATGGTGGTAGAGATCCTGAACAATACTTTGAACTCTTCGTCTGCAACACTCCCAGTAAGTGACACAAGTGGGGGGAGGGAGAGCCCGGTGATCCTCTCGGCAGTCCGATGCTTTGCCGCTTCTATACCATACAATGATGCAGCCAGGTATGGTGCACCAGTAGAAAGTCGTTGGAATGGGGAATGAGGTCTTGCGCACCTCAGTCTCCTCAGAAAGTGATGCTGCTGTGGCTCAGGTTAGATTGTCTGTACGTATATACTAAGGAACCTTGTGCTCTTCACTCTCTGAATGGCAGAGCCATTGCTCACAAGCATCTAGCCTGGCTTAAGTTTCCAATGTTGACAGCCTTCAGGAAAAGAGAATTTTTAGATTTCCAAAGCATCTTGCTCTTTTACAGCTTCATGACTGTTCATTACAAAAATACTCTGTTTGTCCTTTCAGAATCTAAAGTGGATGATTCAGACTTAGTCACCTATCAGTTTTGCTCAGTCCCTTGCAATATTGTCTACACCCTTTTGTAGCTTTTGTTATCATAAGGAGAGGAAGAGCATCTTCTCTCTTGAGAAATTGGGCAGATTGCAGATTAAAATTAAATACAATGTTGTCTTTTTAGGCACCAAGTGATGGTGAACAAAAACAGGATCCAAAAGCAGTTAAGCAGGTGAGTTTCTTGGTTTAGTTTTCAGTTCAGTGTTGCTCTGTTATACAACTTTATTTCTTAGTTGAATTGTAGTTACTTAGCTAAGCAGAGAATGTTTAATAACAGCAGTGTCTTCTCTTGCTCATCTTTTCAATGTACCTAACAAAATTAAAATTTATTTTACAGCTCAGAAGATCTAACAGATTGGAAAGAGTAAGTTATTTACAATCCAGCTATGCTATGAAAATGAAATAAATTGCTTTGCGAGCTTTAATATTGGCCATCATCACTACAGGGGTTTTCAGTGTTGTTGAGAACTACTAGTCTAGTTAGCATTTTGAGCTGCTTAGTTGAATAGCTCTTTGCCGGAATCGTCTTTGGAATTTCATGGACTTGTTCATAATCATTTCCCAATACACGTACATCAGTGAATTTGCCAGTGGAACAATGCTGCATTTGGTGTTTAAAAATAGTGCGATTAACTTTGAGAGGATGCTGATAGAGGAACCTTGCCTAGCTCTAGCATGTCTTTGAACTTGTTCGAATAACTCACTATCACAATGTACTGCATGTACTTTACATTCTGGAAAACTTTACTCTTCCCATCCCAGTCCATGTGTAACTGTAAATAGAACAACAAAAATGTTGCAATCTATCACTAAATGGTATCTTGAAGTTGTATGTACATGGGAATTGTCCACATCCACTGCTACTGATTGGCAATCTTTTTATTTTAAGGTTTTTACTTTTATTGACTTTTCTTTGTGACATATCACTTATTTTCTGGGTCCCACACCACCAGGTTCAGCAACAGTTATTACCTTTCAACCATCAGGCGCCTGAACCAGCCTGGGTAACTTCACTCACCTCAACACTGGACCGATTCCACAACCTATGCACTCACTTTGAAGAACTTTATATCTCATTTTCTCAGTTTTTGTTTTTATTTTTATTTTTGTATTTGCACAGTTTGTTGTTTTCTTTTGCTCATCGTTGTCAGTGTAGTTTTTCATTGATTGTATTTTATTTCTTTGTTCTACTGTGAATGTCTGCAAGAAAATAAATCTCAAAGATGCAAATAGGGACATACAATTTATATACTTAGATAATAGATTTACTTGGAATTCTGAAACATACATTGAAATGCAGATGAGGCAAAAAAAAACGTTTTAATGTAGCTTGCTCAAATGACATGCAGATCAGAGTAATTTGCACTGTATCAAAATTAGACTGGCTACCTTTTTTAGTAATTCTTTCTAGTGCCCCCCCTTCCAGCTTGCAAGTGTGTATCACAGAATTACTAGCTTTGAAGTATACTTGGTATTATTTGACTTGGTGTAAATTTGAATTATTTAACCCTTCCATCATAGAACGCGGCAGCTGCTGCAGCCGCCGCCGCTGCTGCTCCCAAGGAAGATGCCAAGCCACAGAAACGTGCCAGGGTGAGAAATGATATTTTAATTTTGCAGTGATTTTGAAATGTAATAACTTGCATAACTTTTATACAGAATACTGTGTTCAGTGAAAATAGTATCCTTACTGATGCTTTTAGTAATATCTGGCAGCTCCTAATGGCTTGTTCATACACTGAAGACCGTAAGACATAAGGAGCTGATTTAGGTTACTCTGTCCATTGAGTTTGCTCCATCATTCAATCGTGGCTGATTTATTTTCCCTCCCAACACCAGTCTCCTGTCTTCTCCCCATAACCTTTGACCCTCGTACTGATCAAGAGCCTATCAGCCTCCACTAAATATGCCCAATGACATGTCTTCCATAGCTGTCTGTGGTAATGAATTCCACAGATACAGCAGCCTCTGTTGAAAGAAATTCCTCCTCAACTGTGTTCTAAAGATATGTCCTTCTATTCACAAAATAATCTGCAGATGTGATGCAAGCTAACACAACATGGTGGAGGTTATTCTGCTGTGAAGGATGTTGCACCAAGAATGTTGAAGTGATTGTCTCACATCTCCACGCACACGCTTTTAGTGTTATTGACTATTTGATGGTAGGGTAGATAGCAATAGCATTTAATGTATTTTGCTACAATTAGTTTCAGCAGCCTCACTGTCTCACTTAGAATTAGCATGTCCAACATGGACTGAAAAAAAATTAAAACTGACTTTTCTGATGTCTTTGTTCTCGTATAAAGAGTGAAGTCTGTTCCACAACTGTTCACAATATACATTAACGATGTTGAAGAGGGGACCGAGTGTAGCGTATCTAAGTTTGCTGATGATACTAAATTAAGTGGAAAAATAAATTTTGCAGAAGATATGGAGAGTCTGCAGAGAGACATAGATAGGTTAAGTGAGTGGGCAAGGGTCTGGCAGATGGAGTACAATGTTGGTAAATGCACGGTCATCCACTTTGGAAGGTAAAATGAAAGCAGATAATTATTTAAATGGTAAGAAATTGCAGCATACTGCCATGTATAAGGGAGTTCTTGTGCATAATTACAAAAAAATTGGTTTGTAGGTACAGCAGGCTATCAAGCAAGTGGAATGTTGGCTTGCATCGCTAGATGGATTGAATTTAAGAGCAGGGAGGTTATGCTGCTACTGTACAGGGTACTGGTGAGGTCGCACCTAGTGTACCGCGTGCAGTTCTGGTCTCCTTACTTGAGGGAGATACTGGCTTTACAGGGGGTGCAGAGGAGGTCCACCAGGTTGATTCCACAGTTAGACTATAAGGAGAGACTGAGTCATCTAGACTGTACTGTCTGGATTTCAGAAGGATGAGAGAGTAGATCTTACAGAAACATATAAAATTATGAAAGGGATAGATAGGATAGAGGCAGGAAAGTGGTTTCCACTGGTAGGTTAGACAAGTACTAGGGGACATAACCTCAAGATTTGGGGGTGTAGATTTAGGACAGAGATGAGGAGGAACTGCTTTTCCCAGAGAGTGCTGAATCTCTGCACAATGAAGCAGTGGAGGCTACTTCAGTTAATGTATTTAAGATAAGGTTGGAAAGAATTTTGCATAGCAGGGGAATTGAGGGTTATGGGGAAAAGGCAGGTAGGTGGAGATGAGTCCATGGTCAGATCGGCCACGATCTTATTGAATGGTGGAGCAGGCTCAACGGGCCAGCTGGCCTATTCTTGCTCCTATTTCTTGCGTTCTTACGTAAATTAAATTGTGTCTTTTTGTTGTCTCCTGTCATTTAACTTCCTTTGGAGGGTTAATTCAACATCATTGTTGCTCTTCGGTTTGTGAATGTCAAAGAAATAATGGTGACAGTGAACCTTACTGAGAACTCCTGTCTGTCTTATTGGGTAGTTTGGATTTTTCATCTTCCTTTTATAAGTACTTTCAGTGCTGAATAAGCCTCAAGGTAAAATGTTGATGATTCAAACTCATCAACTTTTAATTCAAAATGAGTGTTAATTACTCTCTGCAGACTTTAATTGCTTTTATAATGTAGAAACTGATACAAAATCAATCTGCAGTGATAGTTACTAAAGATTAAATGTTTGTTTATTTTGACAAGATTGAAATCGGTTTGTGTGGAGTTCAAATCTGTCATTAGCAAATTAAGTGAGGGCAAAGCGTAGGTGGGTGGTTTGCAGTCATGATTTTTTTTCATATCTTAAATTTCTCTTGTCCTTCCCATTTTATTTTGAGTTTGGGCATTCATAATAAGGTGCAGGAGCTTTTCACAGTGGGAGAATATTGATTGCTTTAGAATCCTATATGTTATGTGTTTTCTTTTATTTGTGCATAGAGCTTTAGAATGTGAAGTGAGTGGCAAAATTAAATGCTTGCAAATCAATATTCATTTCACAGTTAGAATCTTGGCATTCAGCTCTGACAACCTTTTAAAGCAGATCATAAGGTCCCGTGGCAGTGATTTGCCAAGATAATAATCACTACAAATTGGTGGGCTGTTTCTATTCAAGAAAGATTATGATAAAGATAATAAAAACGAACATTCTTATCAATTTGTATGTGTTTGTAGTAAAAGCATAAACTGTCATGATTTTTGTTTCAAAGTAAAAGGGAAAACAGCAAATGTCAGGAAAAAAAAGGTTGCGGTATAATAGGTGTGAATGTGTATGTGTGTAGATACACACATTGAGTATAAGCTCGGGACTTGTACTCTCTGGAGTTCAGACGAATGAAGGGGATCTCAATAAAACCCAATCGAATATAGAAAGTCCTAGATAGAGTTGGTGTGAAGAGGATGATTCTTATAGTGGGGAGTCTAGAACCAGAGAACAGTGTCTTGGAACACGGACGTCCCTTTAGAACAGAGATGAGGAGGAATTTCTTTAGCCAGAAGATGGTGCCTGTGGAATTCATTGCCAAACATGGCTGTGGAGTTCAAGTCACTGGGTCATTTAAGGTGGAAATTGTTAGGTTCTTGGATAGTCAGGGCATCAAAGGTTAGAGGGAGAAGGCAGGGAATGAGGTTGAGGGATAATAAAGCTGACGTGATGGAATGGTGGAGCAAAGTCAATGAGCCAAATGGCATAATTCTGCCCCTGCACCTATAAGAGTATAAAAGTTGAAGCCTTCGAAAGCCATTGATACACAACTGCTGCAGGACTGTTGAAGCAATAAAATGTCTTGAGCTACGAACAAAGTGCTGGAGGAACTCAGTGGATCACACAGGAACCGAGGGAAGAAGGAAGTTGCCAATGGTTTGGGTCACCATCAGGACAGAGAGTGGAGAGGTGAGATGGTCAACAGAGAGAGGAGTGGTGAGACGATTCCAAGGAGGGGAATGAGGTGGCAGACAGGCAGGGGAGGTGACCAGAGCTGCACTTAGAAGACGTTGGCAGGTGAATGACATTCAGATCTTGTGACATTTAAAAAAAAAAGAAAAGACAATAACAACTTTGGCCATGCAGATGCAGCTGTGTCCAGGTGTGCTGCCATCTTAGCAGATGTAAGGGGGACAAAAATGGGAGGATTGGTGGTGGGTGGTTAGGGGAATCTCACTAGAAATGCAAAGAATAGTGTTATTTACAAAATATCTGCAAATAAGAGGTAAGTGCTACAGCACACAAATATAAAAGTACTGAGACAGTACAATATGGGTGCAATACTGCTTAGCGCTGTGATGTAAGGTTCAGCAGGGTCACAGTCTCAGGGAAGAAGCTCTTCCTGTGCCTGCTGGTGCAGGAGCGGAGGCTCTTGTGCCTACAAGATGGGAGGAGAGTAAAAAGTCCATGGTTAGGGTGAGATGCATCCTTGATAATGATTTTTGCCCTGCCCAGGCAGCGCTTATGGTAGATGTTCTCAATGGTGGGCAATTGGGTGCCAATAATCCGCTGGGCAGTTTTCACCACACGCTGGAGTGCTTTGCGGTTTGATATGGGACAATTGCCATACCACACTGAGATGCAGTTGGTGAGTATGCTCTCAATGGTGCAGCAGTAAAAGTCCATCAGTATCCTGGGACAGGTGAGCTTTCTTGATGCTCCGCAGGAAATAAAGGCGCTATTGCACCTTTTTGATCAGGATGGAGGAGTTCAGGGACCAGGTGAGATCCTCGGAAATGTGGACACCAAGGAATTTAAAGCTTGATACACGCTCCACTACAGCTCCGTTGATGTAGATGGGGACGTGAGTGTGGCTCCTATCTAAGAGCATTGCTTCTCAGTTGGCATTGTGCTTCATCCTGCTAGTACAGAAGGCCAGGGGTGGACAAGTCATTGTGAGAAAGGGAGTTACAATAGTCAGCAACCATGAACTTGTATTGGACGGAACGTGGGTGTTCTGTGAAATGGTCGCCGATGTAGAGCAGCCCATATTGGGAGACTGAATTCCGCCTGCATAGTCTACAACTCAATGGCGTGAATATGCAACTTTTCTAATTTTAGGGTTTTTTTCCTGCCTCTGACTCTGATCCCATAGTCCTTTCACTTTTGTCCCCCATCTCATCATCCACCCACTCAGTGCCCCCACCCCATCTAGTTACAGCTGTCAGTCATCTCTCCCCTAATGGTTCCCCTTCTCACTTCCTTTACTTATCCGAATCCAAATCCAGCATTTTGTTCCAGATCATTTCCACTAGCTGTCTCCTATCTTCACGCTCCCAGCCTCTCCCATTCCATCTATTTTTTTCTCTTTTATCCTCTTGATTTGTTTGCCTCCATTATTTATCATTCACTTGTCAAGTCTTCGAATACCACCGTCACTCACCTTCCCTACCTGGCTCTATCTGCCTGTCATTTCACATCCTCCTCAGGCTACAAATTGCCTCAGAATCCTTTCTTGCCCTAGCCCTTCTGTTTATGCTGGTCAACTTGCTTCTCCAGTCTCGGGTCTGATGCAGGTTTTCAGCCTGAAATATTGACAACTTCTTTACCTCCCGTGGCCCACTGAGATCCGCCAGCACTGTGTGGCTCCGGTTTCCAGCATCCGCAGACTCTCTGCATCATCTTGAGCTACTTATGCTGTATAGGTCTACAATTTGTGCAAAACATGGCTTTAGTCTTGAAAAAATATAACACTGCAGGTACTGGAAATCTGAGTCATGAATTCGGTATTCCCCATGTAGTAAAATTACTGTTTAGTTTGTTGTGTATTATACTGTCTGGACTTTTGTTTTTCTGTAGAAGATTTCTCCAAAACCAAAGAAACAGTCCAAAGAGAAGGTAACTAAGGAAGAAGCTGCACCTGCTCAGAATGGTGAAACAAAAGCTGAAAAGGTAAAACTTGCATCTAAAAAGGAAAAAAAGACTATTAAAACAGTACACGAGTTTAGAAGAATGAGGGGGAAATCTCATTGAAATCTATCGAATATTGAAAGACCTAGATAGAATGGCCGTCGAGAGGATGTTTCCTGTAGTGGGGAAGCCTGGGACTAGGGGGCACACCTTCAGAATAGAAGGATGTCCCTTTAGGAAAGAGATGAAGAGGAATATCTTTCACCAGAGGGTGGTGAATCTGTGGAATTCATTGACTCAGGCAACTGTGGAGGCCAAGTCATTGGGTATATTTAAAGTGGAGGTTGGTAGGTTCTTGGTTAGTAAGGGCATCAAAGGTTACGGGGAGAAGGTAGGAGAATGAGGTTGAGAGGGATAATAAACCAACCATGATGTAATGGCAGAGCAGATTCGATGGGCTGAATGGCCTTATTCTTCTATGTCTTGTGGTGTTATAGCATTTTGATTGCATGTTCAGTTGTTTTCTACTCAACACTTGTTGCAGATCCATGTTTCTCGATCCTCTGTTAGCGTGACATCAGCTAGAAGTATCCCACCCAGCTCCCTGTCAGTGAAAGGACAGATTAAGCATGTGACAGTTAAGGGTATGATGGTATAAAAAAAATCTGCAGTGTATATATAACCGTGTGCTGTGGTTGCTTGGTTGTTACTAAAACTAAAGAGTTCCCTCGTGCTGTAGTTAAGATTTTGAGTGCAGTGCTCCTGTCATTTTCAGTATTTTGCTAGATGTGTACATTTGCAATTTTGTTATAACTGTATCTCTAGTAATTTTATCTATTGAACAAGTAATTTAGTTTTGTTGGGTAGTAAATAATGGTTCAAATAAGCAGTAGCTTGCATATTGCATTTTGATGGATGAACAATTAATTCTTAGCTTTCTGTCTAGAATATGCATTCCAGCCTCACAAGTCACCTATATGAGATTAACAGTCCAGATTCAATGCACAGCCACATTGAAGGCTATTTCTAAGTAATAGAACAAAAGTCTTAACCATGCTGAGCTTTGCACTTTTATAAATTGCAAAATATGAAGTTAGAATGCCTTAAGATAGCTGAACAAAAACCTAATCTTGAAAACCCTGTATGCAATGGTTATCCAGTGTTATTCCATAAAATAGCTGATTCAATAGATTTATATTCATAATTGGCTTATTTATTTATGCAATAATAGTATGCACCTTGCTTTGAGAGGAATCCTTTTGTGATCTAGTTAATTGGGTATCTTGGCATTCTAAGTCTTACTTTAAAATATCTTTATGTGGCATAAAAATTGACAGCGAGAGTGTTTACAATGCAGATTTTCAGCTCCATGGAGCAGGGCAGAAGTAGTTTTCTTTATTGCTCAATTCTGTTTCTGCCAAGCTCCATTTCCTTGCAGATAATGTAGCTTGGCAGCTGAGAAAAAGCCTGAGCAGTCCACGCCAATTTATGGCCTACTATAGGGTGCTATTTAACATTGCAGATACCATGCTGAGCTCTGTGAAAATAGCTAAAGCCAAAACCTACATTATAGAGGAGAACGTGTGGGTGGGTGGGAGGGTGCAGATTCTTAGAAAATAATTCGTGTTCCTGTTTTTCTGTAACATATCATCTGTCTATGCATCGGATAATAAGTTATAAATCAACACATTTAAATTTTCATCACACAAAAACTGAGAGACTATTTTACTATCTACCTCAAATTTTTTGAGAATTCTGCAAGGGTGAATGACCTTAATGGAGCGTCAACTATACTTAAGTAACTTAAATAGATGAATCCACTATCTTTTATAATATATGAATGTGCACCATGTTTGAAATAATGAGTTAGTTCCGCTAACGAAAAGGGATAGTTTATAGTGAATCTGACTGGTTGAATTTGTGATTGTCTCATCAAACTATTGCTGTTTCTAGGAACAGAAAACTGAGCCTGCCAATGATCAGAATGACTGAGAAAGCTACCACCATCTTCAAACAATTTTGTGTACCTCCTTGTAGAATTGAAAATATTTTTTATCAAGTAGTTTGTAAATACAATTATTTTTAGGATAAGTTGTAACTTTTTAGTGTATGTAGGCTGATATACATTAAGAGAATAAGGACATTTGAGACTTCGTACACTAACTAAAAGGCAACAGTTTTCTAATTGGAAGAATTTTTGACTCATTAACATGCTTTTTCCTGGAAAAATTTTGGATGGATTGTTCAATGGGCTTTAATTGTTTGAAATGGTTACTTCAAATGTGATTTTAAAAAGTTGAGATGTAACCTTGGTTTCTGTTTTTGAATTTGTTTTATATAAAGCAAAAACTGAATGGTGATGTGTGCTGAACTTGATGTGATCATCTGCTTGTCCAATTTGAAATAAACCGTTCTCCTATTTACTACAGAGTTAGTGTTTAACAGAGTTTGTGTTGTCCGGACAGTTTACTTGCATCAAGCATTACTTATTATATTGCTGACTTGCACTGATGTGTACTTATAGTTTTTGAAAATTATATTGTGAATAACATTAGTTTGTTTTTTAAAATCACTCTAGTTTGACCATAGGCCATGCTGATTTGGCAGGAAATGGTCCAAGATGATGTAAAGAAAAACTGAGCATTCAACATTATTTAACCTCCTCGCTATCAAAATTACTTCACTAACATCCAAAAAAAAACCCTTATTACTAGAAAGTTGCCAGAATTATTCAACAGATTACACGGGATATGTTTTTTTAATCTTGCTCTCCAGATCCCCTTTACAACCTTGTCATTTTCTGTTTTAAATTTCACATCTGCATCATTTTTACTGAGGAATAATACTTTATATTTAAAATCCAATACAGATGAATTAAAACAGAGCACTTGGAGCATTCAGATTTTTAGAACATTTAAGACTATTTATTCACACCATGAGCAATTAAGAAGTTCTTGACTTGGCTGTACTGTGAAAGAATTATAATACCAAACTTTATTTGTTGTTCTCGGTGTCCGGTTCTCGAGGCTATACTGAAAGCTACCTTTCCCATTTTGAACAGTGCTCATGGATCTCATGTCATTCAGGATCTCGCAGTGCCTCCAGGGGGTTTAGAGAACATGCTTCCCACTGTTCCTCTGACAACTACTTACTGCCATAGTGCCCTGTGTGGAGCACTGCGTTGGCAATCCTGGGATTAGACATGCAGACAATTTCACCTGCTCTACAATTGGTGCCTTCACTTTGGGGGAAGATAGACCGGCAAAGGACACGTGTTAGTTTACTTACTCTGCTGATAGATTTGGTGAATATTATTTTGGAGGTTTCCATTAACTGCTCTGAGGTTCCTTGTAGAGATAGACAATTGTAACCCTAGTAGACAACTGTTCTAGGTTGAGCAACATACATCAAAGTTGCTGGTGAACGCAGCAGGCCAAGCAGCATCTATAGGAAGAGGTGCAGTCGACGTTTCAGGCCGAGACCCTTCGTCAGTCCTGACGAAGGGTCTCGGCCTGAAACGTTGACTGCGCCTCTTCCTATAGATGCTGCTTGGCCTGCTGCGTTCAGCAGCAACTTTGATGTATGTTGCTTGAATTTCCAGCATCTGCAGAATTCCTGTTGTTCTAGGTTGAGGTTGTGATCTCTAGCATTGTTTTACTCAGGCAATGATGAACTACATTACTGATGCCTAGCTTCACTCTGACATATCTCCTTAAATACTGAGGTCCTCCATTGGTCAGGGGTCAACCATGGATACTGCATCCTAGCTGTCTACGTGATATGCAAGACAGAGCAGTATGATATGGAGAGCAAGCTATTGCCCACGCAGCAGGCTTTCCTTCTCCACACAGCTGATGAATCCAAAGGAACAATAGAGACCAATACAGTGTAGCACCAGTGACATTGAGCTCAATGTGGGACTGCCTTGACTCAAGACCTGAATTTTTTTCTAGGGGTTTATTCTTGAAGCCTTCCCCATGAGTGGTTATAGCTACAAGGCAGTGGAGGTTTGACATCAGAGTTTACCTTCTAGATGAGCTGCCAGCCATGGCCGACAAGCCCCACCAGCCCAAAGTGACTGGTTTTAAGGCACCAGTAACCTGCCTTTGCCCCTTCTCCTCTCAGTAGTACCATTCCACTGGGCTTGGTAGCTAAGCCATATGTGAAGGCCAGGAGCTGGACTTGGTTGTTAGAGGCTATTTGAGACACATGCCATTGGGAGTATTTAATAGATAGTGGGAGCTTATCCCCACTATGACAACCTTTAGGAACCTCAAGTGGCCCAAGGGTGTGTCATGTCCTATGATTGGAGAGTAGAGTGATGTTCAGCTTGATCTGTCTATGAGAGTTCTGATGTTTCATATCCTGAATGTTAATATTATGTATGACTTCTATTCACTTGTGGGATGATTGTTGCATGCCTCACAGTCCTGACTGAGTGAGGTGTGGTCCAGTGACAAGGACGTTCAAGGAGAAAACTGCAGGAGTTTGGGCTCTGCTGCCTAGGAACACAGCAGGATATATAGCACGAGAGGATGTGCACATAGGTTCCTGTTGGTCCAACCAAGCAATATTGATCCACTTGAAATCTCTCCTATGACAACATTCCTTGGTGCCAAACTTCCATATTTGTACCCTCCTCTCCTCTGAACTGTGCCCTTTCCAGCAGAGATTTTCCACCTTTATGGGGTGATTTTGCTGGGACCCAACAAACAGCCCAGAGAGTAGCGGGAGACTGTGATCTTGCAACAGGAGGTGACACTGGGTAAATGTCAAAAACTTCTCCTGAGGTTTTCCTGGGAACAGATGTGAGATGATGGGTTTATGACAGGCAGGTGAAGAATTGGGGGAAGTTGGGTTGGAGGCTTGGACCAAGGTGCAGGAAAGGAAAGGGAAGGGAAGTTGAGAAGGCAGAAAATCGCCCACCCAATCTAAACTTTGCTGCATCTTTGGAACTGGAGAAAAGGGAAAGATCTGGTGAGGTGGGCTGGGGAGAGTGGGTATTATGGTTTTAGGCAAGATGTAGAGGGTGAGATGCTTCAGGGAGTTTGATCTTCCTTACATGACTAACAGAAATAACATGAATAATTAAGGCTAATTGACTCGATTCACTCAGTATCAGAAGATTGTCCTGAACTACAATGTCAGATATTGGTCCACACTGACTAAAGATGCCATAGTACTCCAGCACTATAATTATTCATTCCAGAGCAGCAAGATCAGAATATTCACTGAAGTCTCCACTATAGTGAATCTGTTTGTAATTATTCCTCAAGTCCTTCAGAGATTATGCATTTCCACCCATTCTCATGACTCAAATTTCAGCAACTGTTACCAGTCAATCCTGTTGGATAAGATGGTTTTGTTTCAAGCCTATCGGTTTGTGTATCCATGAAAGCACTGGTGACAGAGTACCCATAGTCAGTAGAAGGAGAGCTCTCTTGAGCTCGATGTGGAGGATCCAACAAAACTTACTCTGTGGAGGAAAAAAATCCACCCTCTATTCCTTAGGCCTACATGGATGGTCTAAGATAACATTTTGATTTAGTCTTTGTTCTTTGATTCATACAATGGCTGAAGTGGCTCAGCAACAGAAATCAAAGGATACACAGTAAACTATCTCCCCTTTCAATGAGATTCTGTTTCACGGTCATATAAATAAACAGACGATATTTGAGTAGTTTGAGACAAGTTCTTCTAAATATTATACTGCACCAGATTATTTATTTTAATACTTGTAGTATTACCTGGCCAAATTACAGCAACTGAGCATGTGACTGGTTCATTTGAAATCCTTGACCAGTAGGCCTCCCATGGAAAATATAGCAACAGAATGCTTTCGTTAACTTGTCACCGACTACACAGTGAGGGGGCGGGTGATGTAATGGAGAAATATCAGACCTGATAAAGACTTTGCAGGAACACACACTGTTCATTCATTGAACTGATTGTTCAACGTTGAACCAAAGTGAAAAGTTCTGATAGAATGCAACTGCTGATGTCAGAAAGTAATACATCAGCATTAACTGCAGCACAATTGTGTCAGGTATAGGTTTCATGTGATGGGAAAAAGAGACCAGACTGCAATTTAATTTGGAGGACAGGGCGCTACTGTTTGTTCATGACAAAGTTGTTCCAATTTGTTCCTGATTTATTTTTTATTTGTTTTATCAAAACTTGCTTTCACCTTTCAGAGTTATCCCTGCCTATTTGCAGGGGAATAAACTAAATCCAGGCTTTTGATAGTGACCTCTTTTCATTTACGATTATTATTGAATTATGTATGTACCCATTAACTAGCCTTTTGATTACTCTTTCCATCTGGCAAACTTGAATGATACTCCTTTCCAAAGCTTTAATCAGTGAATCCTGGATCAGGAAAACATGAAATGGGGAAACTGCATGTGGGAACGCATTTTTCCTGACCCTGAACAGCATAACAGAGAAAATGACCAATCATTCATGTAAACAGTTTCTGACAGAATCAGAATCAGGCTTATTATCACTGACATATGACAATAGGAACTGATCACATTTTACCATTGATTAAGGAGATTACATATATTTCACAATCTTCTGTGGCTCTAAAAGCAGTTTTCATCCAATAATGTACCATGATCCTAACAAAACTGATAGTAAAGCCTTGAAAACTATGGCCAAATAATCGAATGATGTTAAAAGGTAATTGGAGCAACACATAGAAAATATGGAGGAACTCAACAGGTCAAACAGCAGAGGAATAAACAGTTGACGTTTCAGGCTGAGAACCTTCTTCAGGACTAGAAAGGAAGGGGGAAGAACTCAGAATAAGAAGGTGGGGGGAGGGAAAGAAGTACAAGCTGGCAGGTGATAGGAGAAATCAGATAGAGTGGGAGGTGGATCAGTGAGGGAGGGGAGATGAAGTGAGAATCTGGGGAGTGATAGGCGAAAGAGGCCAAAGAAGAAGGAATCTGATAGGAAAGGAGAATGGACCATGGGAGAAAGAGAAGGAGGAGGGGTACCAGAGGAAAGTGATGGCCAGGTGAGCAGAAGGGAAGAGGTAAGAGCGAATGCAGAAAGGGAGAAGGTGAATGCAGCAGAAATCACTGAAGTTAGAGTAATCAATGTTCATGCCATCAGGTTGGACAATACCCAGACAGGATATGAGTTATTGTTCCTCAGGCCTGAGGGTGGCCTCGTCATTACCTTAAAGGAGACCATGGACTGACATGGAATGGAAATGAGAAGAAGAATTGAAATAGGTGGCCACTGGGAAGTCCTGCTTCTGTGGTGGACAGAGCAAAGGTGCTTGTTGAAGATAACTTCACATCTGGTGTTGCTTAATCCATGAAAGTTGCTTAATCTGGAAAAGGAATAACAAATTAAAACGCAATATTCATAACATTCTTCTGGGAAAATATAATTAATTTATTGAAGCCATATTAGAATGAGCATTTTGTTTGCCGAGCACATGTAACAAGTGTTACTGAATTGATTTGCAATAATTTATTTACACAAAATATTTTAAAAGTATCTATAACTGCTAAATAGTTATATGGTTATACATGTTATACATATTGAAAGGATTTGCTGTATGCACATATCTTATGTACTACTTTTCATAGCTAATAATATTCCTGTGCTTATATTGATGGATTGCTGTCTTCTGAGCACCCATCCATCTATATTCATGATAGCAATTATTGACATACTGTATAGGCACACATTAATAATTGTTTGCAGTCTGTGGACAGCTTTTCTTCCATGCATTGCACTTCAAGCATGTTATAGTTAATTATCTGCGGTGCCAAAAATAAACACATTTACTTCAAGGATGATATAAAAGTGCAAAGAATGGAAAATATGATTGAGCATGGTTATTCAACCTATTTTACTATTGCAATTCATCTTCTAAGTGCCTTAGCTTCAGAATTCAGTTCCATCGTTTATTGGTCCTGGTAAAATATTCTGTAGATTGACTGTAGAAAGGATGTTCTGAAGTTAATTTTATTTATCTTTCATTGTTGAATATCCTGTCTACAGTTGCTACTTTAATATGGTAACAATATTCAGTTTAAATCTCTTAATGTCCTAAACTCTGAATGGTTATATTGTAGACAGTGTGTAGACTTCAGAGAGCACATCAGATGCCATGCACAGGAGCTGAGATGCTGTCTAACGTGATGGTGGGAACTGCAGGTCTGGAGTATCAGCATCACCTCACTGCTCAGACTGTGACTTTGATACCTTGGCCACCACTACCTCTGTCGTGACTTCCATTGGTCCCAACTTTTCCACCTAGTGGATGCAAATAGCAGGGAGGTTGACTGGATCAGACCCTTTGGATTATTTTATTTAGAGATAGCTATACAGAGTGGAACAGGCCCTTCTGGCTCATCAATCTACACCGCGCAGCGACCCACCTATTTAACGCTAGCCTATTTACAGGACAATTTACAATGACTTTGGACTGTGGGAGGAAAGCGAAGCAGCAGGAGTAAACCTGCACGGTCACAGGGAGGACATACAGACTCCTTACAGATGACACCGGAGGTGAAATCTGAACTCTGGAATGGCCGAGCAGTAACAGCATCATGCTAACCACTACACTACCATGCTGCTGTTAACGTCTGAAACACCTCGAATAAGAATCATCCTAAACAATTACTGTTTGTGCTCAAAGCAAGGTGGAAATGTATTGAAATGTTGGTACATGTAGGAGAATGGCTCAGTGGGGTCTGATTGATTGGGTTCAGTTTAAAAGGACATGACAGGAGAAAGGAAATGTTGTGGAGGAGGCTTTTCCAAACTCATTGACACACCGCTGTGATTTTTACTTTTGGAATATGAACACTTAGTTAAGAGGAACATGGGTTCAATATTGCAAAAATCAATGTTAATATCAACATTAGGAGGTTTTTCACAGATCTTTAGTACTCAGCCAGGAATGCGTTCTGGGCTAGAAGCCTTTCATGGGTTCACCCTCTTGGAGGATACTTAGGTATCAGCCTCAGAGACCGAGATAATGTGATCACTTGGAGATGTGGGAATATCATGCTTCTCCCTATCAAACCCTGTATGAAAGGCACTGAGCTCACCTGAAAGTAATGGGTTGTTGTCTCCTGTGTTAACCGATCTTGACTTGTAGAAAGTAATTTTGTGAAAACCCTGCCACAGCTCTCGAGTGTCCATCTCTGAATTCACTTTAGTATGAAAATGCCTCGGTGCACTTGCAATGGACTTCTGGAGGTCATACTTGGGCAGTGAGTCACCAGCCCTAAACAGGACAGATCTAGTCCTCAGCATATTATGGATCTCCTAGCTAATCCAGGCCCTCTATTTGGGGAAGATACAGAGTGTTTCTATGGCTACGTAGTCATCCACACATGTCTACGTTAGTGACATCTATGCATATCCTTACAGGTCCACTGATGAATCTTTGAACATGGTTCAATCCAGCAACTTGAAGCAGTCCAAAATGCACTTGTCCAGCTTTTCATAGTCCTCTTCATCAACGTCACATTCTTCAGTCTGCGTCTGTACTCTGGCAGATGAAGCACAGCCAGGTGGTTGGATATGCCAAATGCTGGGAGTGATTGAGTGGTGGTATAGCGTTGGTCAAGTATGTTGGGTCCTCTAGTGTTGCAAGTATATACTGGTGATAGTTAGGCAGAGACTTCTTCAAGTTGGTCTGATTAATGTCTGCCATCACGATGTGACAAGCGTTGGGCATGTCTCCTCATTCTTAGCAGGGAGATAGTTTCTAAGTGCTAACTTGTTGCCTGCCTGAGGTGTGATGTAATCTGCAGTCAGGATGAAGGAGGAGGACACACTTGGTAGGTAGAATGACCTCACTAACAAATGTCCTATGAATGGGACAAGATTGGCACATAAAAGTTTTTTTTAAATCTGTGCAGCACGATGAGTTCATCATAAGTCTGAATCTACTGCCTTTTCCCTTACCTGATATTGCTGCAGGGTCCATACAGTGCATTGATAAACCCCTGGGCTGGAGAGTCATGTCACAAGATTTTGGGACAAGCTATGTCTCTGTGAAGCAGTACACAATAGTTCCTCATGTTCCTCTGGTAAAGTAATCTTGCTTTCAGGTCTTTTTATCTTATTCTCCAGCAATTGTACATCGATCAGAAAAATGCTGAGGAGGCAGGGTTCTCAAGCCCCAATACTTCAGCCTTACCAAGGTCCTCCATAGTGATAGTGCACTGGGTGCAGAGAGAATCAGGAAAGACAAAATACAGTTAAGCAAACAAAACCTGAAGAAAATTATTCCATGCAAATTAACCTGCAGGCCTCAACAGGTGTGTGCTCCATTGTCTTAGCTTTCCAAACTTTAGTGTGCCTCACCACATATCTACTTATACTGGTCTGGGTGAAAGTTCTTGGCCTGAAACGTAGACTGTTCTTTTCCCTCCATAGATATTGCCTGACCTGCTGAGTTCTTCCAACATTTTGTGTGTTACTGAAGATTTCCAGTATCTGTAGCCTCTCTTGTCATCCAATTTATCAGCTCTTAAAGTTGCACAGTTAAATTCAAAAGCTATGTAATCAATTTTTCATGAAATATTCAGATTTTTATTGATTTTGGTACAGTCTTTGACGTGTTTGCTTTCATTAAATAATCCTGCAGTAAGTGCTGATAACCACAGATGAATGCAAGTGTATCACCCATTGCAATCTTCTGATGGTGAGGCTAGTCCTCTCATTTCTGTGATAAGAATTGTTTTCAGTTCCAGGGGACTGAAATCTGTTTGATGATCTTATTGCCTTGAATCCAGAAATTAATTATTAAAATGCATTTCTAGATGTAATTTAATGTACTGACTGGCATGAAACTGCTAAAACTGATAAACCCGATCTGCCCTTTCGAAGGAAACATCTATCTTTGAGAAGAGGAGACAAAGAAGCTTCATAAAATATATGTGAACAAATATTGATTTTTTTAAAAAATTGTAATGGTCTGAGGAAGAATCTCAGTTTGGCTTATTTTTATGACTTGCAGGCAATGGACATTATTGTCATTGAATTCAAAATGCATGATGTTATGTGCAATCATGACAATGAATATATTAGTTAAGCATAATGAGGATGCTATGACAATTTGGAAGATAGTATTAATTAACAGTTTGTCAAAAGAAAGATAAACTATTCCTTATTCCAAACAAATATATGAAATTAATAAGAATATTACAAACAGAGGCTGGAACAGGCCACTTAACCCTTCACAGTCATTGCCTATTCAATACTGCCATGGCTAACTTCTTTACTGCATCACCTCGTAGCATTGATCCCTCTTAATGTCCTCTCAGTGTCTTTTTTCTAAATACAATCTGTAACTGAGCCTTCACAGCGTTCTTGGGGAGAAAATTCTAAATATTCACTGCTATGTAGATTAAGGCATTTTAAATTATTTCTCTCCTGCCAAGCCAACCCTTTACTGTGACCTCTGCTTCCACTTGTCACAGCCACAGGAAACATTATTTCCATGACTAAACTGCCAGCCTTGCAGGAATTTTGCATATTTCAATAAGATCATCTTTCATTCTTCTGAACTATAAAAAGAACAAGCCCAATCTAGTTAAACCCTCCTCGCGTGAGAAACGAGGCATCCCAGGAATTAATCTGGTGAACCTTCGCAGTGTGGCCTCTTTTGTTGGTCTATCATAGCCGAGATAGAGAGGGCAGATGTGGACACAGTATTCGAGGTGTAGTCTCACAGGTGCCCTTTATAGTAATAAAATACCTTTACACCCACATTCCAATCCCATTTCAGTAAAGGCCAATATACCATTTGCTATTGTAATTGTTTGCTATCCAGAAGTTGGAAAGGCAGAAACAAACCAGAAACCTTTACTGTCCTGTCATTTGAAGAAGCATAACTCAGCAGTGTTCTCTCTGAAATTGCTGTGAACTTGACAACAAGAAATTTAAAAAAAACACAATTTAAATACATAACATGAAAAGTATTTGTCTTAACGTATTGGCTAGACAGCAGTTGGAGGATGGTGTTTAGTTCTGGGAGAGAAAGTGCAGAAAAGATTCACAATGTGGGTGCCTCGACCGGAGGGCTTGCATTGTAAGGAGAGATTGGATAGACCAGGACTACTTTCCCTGGACCATAGAAAGCTACAGGTGAGCTTAAAGAGGTTTATAAAATAAAAAGTGGCAAAGATAGGGAGCTAGTCACAGAGATTTTTCCTAGGCTTTGGGAGTCCAAAAGTGGAAGGCCTGGGTTTAAGACAAGAAGGCAAAGATTTGAAGGGGAGCAAGTTTTTCACATGAAGGGTGGTGGGAATATGGAATGAGCTTCTAGAGGAAGTGAAAGAAGTAAGTACAGTTACAACCCTAGGGCAGATTCATGGATAGGGAAAGTTTAGAGGGATATGGACTAAACACAGGCAACCAGGACATCATAGATGATTTGAGACGAAGAGTTTGTTTCTGTGCTCTATTGCTGTATGGATACCGACTCAATAACTTTATGTATACAGTAAAGGTTCTTCTGAATACCAATACTTTTTTAGTATTTATAAGAAAGATTAATATTTATTACATTTTATAGAACTAACTGAATCAAATTTACACTATATTGTATATAAATAAATTGAGGTTGTATTGTGTAAATAAAAATTTATGGAATACAACCTCCAATAATGGAAATAAATGTATTTTCTATATGTTGGAGGGTGAAGCTTTCACCAGGATGACACCAAGGCTTCATCTGTAGGAAAAGTTGAATCAGGACTTTGGAATAGTCTGCAGAAGAAATCACTGCAATCTTCAAGCACTGATGGCTCGGAGTAAACTTGAACAGGCACAGGGCAGCGCTTTGTGGTATTATAGGGGAGAAATTAAGATGGAATTCGCACATATGAACACTGCAATTTTGCTGCTATCAGCCATGGTGCAAATATCTTTCACACTTCTTTGCCTGTACAAAAACATAAATCAGCATGATTAGAATTTCTGATGAAAATGCCCTCTGTTACTTGCCCTCATCTTTGGCTTCCAGCAGTGCCTCAATTATCAACTTTCTTTAAGAACACTTTCAAAGTAATCACTTACCAATTTTCAGTGGGTTATCGAGAGAAGAGTCAGAGCATGTTGAGTTCTCTTCATAGTCTATTTATATGAAAATGAAATTATTTGTCTTTGCTTACTTCTCATTTCACGTACTTCAGAATGAAGAACTTGCTTTATTGATCTCCAAAATAAGGATCACCCAGCCTGAGGTAATTTTAGAAACCAAAGAAAAAATATTTTTACGGCAACAGAAGAAATTCACAAACCTTCCTCTGATTAGAATGTTGTGAATTTAGTGTCTGCTGAAATAATGTAATGAAAGGACTATGAAAGGAGACGAACTAGCAATATGGAGAAAATTGAGCATAAACATTGAGATGAGTTACAAAGTTTAATATATTTGTAAAATAGATGAAAAGGCAAATGATTGAAACAGATGTGGAAGCAGAACATGGAGTTCTCTCCAGGATCACTTCAAGGTATTAAAAGAAGCAATTAAAGAAGATAGGATTGAACATTTTAAAAAAGCTGTGCTTACTGGAAATCTTAAAAATCAAAGATCCTGGAAATACTTGGCATTTAGGTAGCATCTAAGGAGAAGGGGACTGAGTTCACATTTCAGGTAATAATACTCTTTACTTTGGATGAGGAAAGAAGAATCAGAAACAGGTTTATTATCACCGGCATGTAATTTGTTAACTTAGCCGTGGCAGTTCAATGCAATACTTAATCTAGCAGAGAGAGAGAGAAAAAAAAGTAATAATAATAAACAAGTAAATCAATTGAATGGATTAAGAAAAATGTGCAAAAACAGAAATACTGTATATTAAAAAAAGGCAAGGTAGTGTCCAAAGATTCAATGTCCATTTAGGAATCAGATGGCAGAGGGGAAGAAGCTGTTCCTGAATTGCTGAGTGTGTGCCTTCAGGCTTCTGTACCTCCTACCTGATGGTAACAGTGAGAAAAGGGCATGCCCTGGATGCTGGAGGTCCTTAATAACGGATGCTGCCTTTCTGAGGCACTGTTCCCTAAAGATGTCCTGGGTACTTTGTAGGCTAGTACCCAAGATGGAACTGACTAGATTTACAACCTTCTGCAGCTTCTTTCGGTCCTGTGCAGTAGCCCCTCCATACCAGACAGTGATGCAGCCTGTCAGAATGCTCTCCACAGTACAAATATAGAAATTTTTGAGTGTATTTGTTGACATGCCAAATCTCTTCAAACTCCTAATAAAGTATAGCCGCTGTCTTGCCTTCTTTATAACTACATCGATATGTTGGGAACAGGTTAGATCCTCAGAGATCTTGACACCCAGGAACTTGAAGCTGTTCACCCTTCTCCACTTCTGATCCCTCTGTGAGGATTAATATGTGTTCCTTCATCTTTCCCTTCCTGAAGTCCATAATCAGCTCTTTTGTCTTACTGATGTTGAGTGCCAGGTTGTTGCTGTGGCACCACTCCACTAGTTGGCATATCTCACTCCTGTACGCCCTCTCATCACCACCTGAGATTCTACCAACAATGGTTGATTCGTCGGCAAATTTATAGATGATATTTGAGCTACGCCTAGCTACACAGTCATGTGTATATAGAGAGTAGAGCAGTGGGCTAAGCACACACCCTGAGGTGCGCCAGTGTTGATCGTCAGCGAGGAAGATACGTTGTCTCCAATCCGCACAGATAGTGGTGTTCTGGTTAGGAAGTCAAGGATCCAATTGCAGAGGGTGGTACAGAGGCCCAGGTTCTGCAACTTCTCAATCAGGATTGTGGAAATGATGGTATTAAATGCTGAGCTATAGTTGATGAACAGCATCCTGACAAAGGTGTTTGTGTTGTCCAGGTGATCTAAAGCCATATGGAGAGCCATTGAGATTGCGTCTGCCTTTGACCTATTGTGGTGATAGGCAGATTGCAATGGGTCCAGGTCCCTACTGAGGCAGGAGTTCAGGCTAGTCATGACCAACCTCTCAAAACATTTCATCACCGTTGATGTGAGTGCTATCAAGCGATAGTCATTAATGCAGCCCACATTATTCTTCTTAGCAACTGGTATAATTGTTGCCTTTTTGAAGTAAGTGGGAACTTCTGCCCGTTGCAGTGAGAGATTGAAAATGTCCTTGAATACTCCCGCTAGTTATTTGCCACAGGTTTTCAGAGCCTTTCCAGGTAATCCATCGGGACCTTCCGCCTTGCGAGGGTTCACTCTCTTTAAAGACAGCCTAACATTTGCCTCTAAGACAGAGATCACAGGGTTATCAGGTGCAGCAGGGATCTTCACAGCTGTAGCTGTGTTCTCCCTTTCAAAGTGACCATAGAAGGCATTGAGTTCATTTGGTAGTGATATACTGTAACATAACCATAAGAATCATTTAAAGAATGAAGAGTATGGTTCCGAATTGTGGATTGTGGAACCAGAGCACCAGAGCAGATAGTAGAGTGGCTGTGGAGAAAGATGTTATTAAGCCTACATACAAAGTCACAAATCAAAAAGTTGAGCATAGTGGAGCTAATGTTCTGAGCTGCATATACTTCAATGCAAAGAGTATTGTAGGAAAGGCGGATGAGCTGAGGGCATGGATCAGCACATGGAATTATGATGTAGCCTTTACTGAGATTTGGTTGCAGGAGGGGCAGGACTGGTAGCTCAAGATTCCAAGGTTCCATTGTTTTAGACGTGATAAAGAAGGAGGGATTAAAGAGGGAGGGAAAATGTCACAGCAGCGCCAGGTTGAGACAAACTGAAGAGCTCGTCTTGTGAGGCTTTATGGATAGAACTGAGAAATAAGAAAAGTATGACCACATTAATGGGATTATATTATAGACCACCCAACAGAACATGGGATTTAGAGGAGTAAATTTGTAGAGTAATCGCAGACAACTACAAGAAACAAGGTTGTGTTAGCAGGTGATTTTAACTTTCCACTTATTGACTGAGACAGCCATGCTGTAAAAGAGCTGGGTGGGAAGGAGTTTGTCAATGTGTTCAGAGAAGTTTCCTTAATCATTACATAGGAGTCCCAACTAGAGAGAGTGCAATATTACATCTCCTATTAGGCAGCGAGACAGGGCAGGTGACAGAGATTTGTATAGGGGAACACTTTGCACCTAGTGATCATAATGATATTAGTTTCAAAGTTAATGTGGAAAAGAATTGGTGTGGTCTGGTCCTCAGGTTAAAATTCTAAATTGGAGAAAGGCCAATTTTAACGTTATCAAAAAGGATGTGGCAAGTGTGGATTGGGACAGGTTGTTTTCTGCAAAGGTGTACTTGGTAAGCAGGAGGCCTTTGAAAGTGAAACTTCGAGAGTACAGAGTTTGTATGTTCCTGTGAGAATAAAAAACGTGGATAACAGGTTTAGGAAGCCTTGGTTTTTGAGACAGGCTTTGCTTAAGAAAAAGGAGGTGCATAGCAGGAATAGGCAGGAAGGAACAAATGAAGTACCTGAAGAGTAATAAGAAATGCAAGATAATACTTATGAAGGAAATCAGGAGGGTTAAAAGAAGACATGAAGTTGCTCTAGCAGACAAGGTGAAGGAGAATCCTATGAGCTCCTATAGATATGTTAAGAGCAATAGGATAGCAAGGGACAAAAATTGGTCCTCTGAAAATCAGAGTGGTAATCTATGCATGGAGCTAAAAGAGATGGCGGAAATCGTAATTGGATCTTTTGCATCTGTATTTACTTGGGAGATGGACATGGAGTCTATAGATGAGAGGCAATGCAGCAACGAGGTCATGGACCCTATACAGATTATAGAGGAGGGGGTGTTTGCTGTCTTGAGGCAAGTTAGGGTAGATAAATCCCCAGGGTCTGACAAGGTGTCCCTTGAACACAGTGGGAGGCTAGTGCAGAAATTGCAGGGGCCCTAGCAGAGGGATTTAAGACATCCTTAGCTACAGGTGAGATGCTGAAGGATCTGAGGATAGCTAATGTTGTTCCGTTGTTTAAGAAAGGCTCTAAGAATAAGTCAGAAAATCACAGGCCTGCGAGACTGACATCAGTAGTGGGTATTATTGAAAGTTACTCTAAAGGACCGTATGTATAAGTATTTGGATAGACAGGGACTGATCAGGGATAGTCAACATTGTTCTGTGTGTGGTCTAACCAACCTTTTTCGAGGAAGTTACGAGATTTTTCGAGGAAGTTCAGGAAAGTTGACGAAGGCAAGGCAGTGGATGTTGTCATGGACTTTAGCAAGGCATGGGAGGTTGGTCAGGAAACTTGGCCTTCAAGTTGATGTAGTTAGATTAGACATTGGCTTTATGGGAGTTGTGACTCTAACTGGAGGCCAGTGACTAGTGTCGTGCTGGGTCCATTGTTGTGTATCATCTAGATCAGGGGTTCCCCAAATTTCTTTGCACCACAGACCAGTTTATTATTGACAATATTCTTGCAGACCGGCTGACCGGGTGTGGGGGGGGGGGGTGGGGGAATAGTGTTGTCAATGGACAAGAGTAGCAGTCAAATGCGTTGCGTTTACCCCGAAAAAGACTACCATGACCATGAAGCCTTGCGTGGGCACTTGTGTGCGCATGCCTGTATGTGCCGACTTTTTTCTACAAATCGTTTTTGGTGATTCTGTTCAGTGAAACTACACTGCACATACATTATTTCTACTTTATATAGGCTGTGTATTTATCATATCATTCCTGCTTTTACTATATGTTAGTGTTATTTTAGGTTTTTTGTGTTATTTGGTATGATTTGATAGGTTATTTTTTGGGTCTGGGAATGCTCAAAAATTTTCCCGTATAAATGGTAATTGCTTCTTCGCTTTACAGCATTTCGGCATGAAAGGTTTCATAGGAATGCTCTACCTTAGCGCGGAAAATAGGGGACAATGGTGGCCCCGTATGGGACAAACCAATTTAGCCCAATATACGGGACTTATACGGGACAGTTGGCAACCCTGCGGTGGGGGTATTAATCATGACCAGAATTTAAGTGATAAGTCAACTATAAGTCACTTATAATGGCTAATACACTCAATTTTGTTTCTAAAAGGGTTTATCTAACGAATTTAATATTAAACACACAACGCATATTCTCCTCACATGAATATAGTGATAAGTCAAGTTAAGTCACTTATAAGTCAATAGCATCATAACATTTTAAGTAATGTTTGGATATTAAACACACAGGACATATTTTCCCCGTATGAACATATAAAATCATTGCAACACACCAATATCGCCGAATCAGTGGGAGCCCTGGGCCTGTTTCCCTGCAACAAGACGGTCCCATCGAGGGGTGATGGGAGACAACGATACTCGAAGGGGGTTCCTTATGTCCCGTCTATTCTGCAATTTCGTTTTCGTTGCATTCATTTCAGAAACCCCACTTCGCAGAGATATGTTAGAAATGGAAGCAATGTTTTCAGTGCTTTCGTGGCTGTCTCAGGATACTTAGCCTTGACTTTGATCCAGAATGCCGGCAGAGATGTTACGTCAAACATACTTTTCAGCCCGTCATCATTTGCAAGCTTGAGGAGTTGATCTTCTTCCCGAGCTGACCATGAATGACGTGTGCATAATGATCTCGCGTGCTATCAAGTTCAACAAGTGGGCGTGACAGGGAATGAAGAAAGGTGCAGCTGACTCATATCGCCAAATCATATAATTTCCTCATGGCCCGGTAGCACATGCTTTACGGCCTGGTACTGGTCCATGGCCTGGTGGTTGGGGACCACTGATCTAGATCAATGATCTGGATGATAATGTGGTAAATTGGATCGGCAAATTTGCAGATGACACCAAGATTGAGGATGCAGTGGACAGTGAGGAGGCTAATAAAACTTGCAGCAGGACCTGGACCAGTCGGAAAAATGAGCCAAAAATGGTGTGATGGAATTTAATACAGACAAGTGTGAGGTATTGCACTTTGGTGGACCATCTAGGGTAGGTCTTATATGGTAGCTAGTAGAGCACCAAAGACTTTAGTAGAAGAGAGGAATCTGGGAATACTGATCCATAATTCACTGAAAGTGGTGACACAGGTAGAGAGGATTATACAGAAAACGTTTGGCACACTGGACTTCATAAATCAATGTATTGAGTATAGGAATTGTGATGTTATGTTGAAATTGCATAAGACATGATTGAGGCCTAATGTGGAATATTATTTCCAGTTTTGGTCACCCAACTGCAGGAAAGATGTGAATAAGATTGAGAGAGTGTACAGAAAATTTACAAGGATGTTTCTGGGACGAGGATCCGAGTTATAGGGAAAGGTTGAATAGATTAGAACTTTATTCCCTAGAATTTAGAAGATTTGATAGAAGTATACAAAATTAAGAGGTGTATAGATCAGATAAATGCAAGCAGGTTTTTTTCCACTGAGGTTCGGTGAGATTACAAGTAGAAGTCATGGGTTAAGGGTGAGAGGTGATGTATTTAATGCGAACATGAGGGGGAGGTTCTTCAGAGGGTGAAGGGAGTGTGGAATGAGCTACCAGCGCAAGCGGTGGATACTGGTTCGATTTCAACTTTGAGAGAAATTTGGATAGGTACATGGATGGAAGGGGATATGGAGGGCTATTTGGTCTGGGTGAAGGTCGAAGGGACTGGGCAGATTAATGGGTTAGCATAGACTAGATGGGTCTAAGGGCCAGTTTCTGTGCCTTCCTGCTCTATAACTGTACAGGGTTGTGGATGTGGTATATTTGGATTTTCAAAAGGCTTTTGACAATGTCCCACACAGGAGATTAGTGTGCAAACTTAAGGCACATGGTATTGGGGGTATGGTATTGACGTGGGTAGAGAATTGATTGGCAGACAGGAAGCAAAGAGTGGGAATAAACGGGACCTTTTCAGAATGGCAGGCAGTGACTAGTGGGGTAACGCAAGGCTCAGTGCTGGGAACCCAGTTGTTTACAATATATATTAATGACTTAGACGAGGGAATTAAATGCAGCATCTCCAAGTTTGCGGATGACAGGAAGCTGGGCGGCAGTGTTAGCTGTGAGGAGGATGCTAAGAGGATGCAGGTTGACTTGGATAGGTCAGGTGAGTGGGCGAATTCATGGCAGATGCAATTTAATGTGGATAAATGTCAGGTTATCCACTTTGGCGGCAAGAACAGGAAAACAGATCATTATCTGAATGGTGGCCGATTAGGAAAAGGGGAGGTGCAACGAGACCTGGGTGTCATTATACACCAGTCATTGAAAGTGGGCATGCAGGTACAGCAGGCGGTGAAAAAGGCAAATGGTATGCTGGCATTCATAGCAAGAGGATTTGAGTACAGGAGCAGGGAGGTACTACTGCAGTTGTACAAGGCCTTGGTGAGACCACACCTGGAGTATTGTGTGCAGTTTTGGTCCCCTGCTCTGAGGAAAGACATTCTTGCCATAGAGGGAGTACAAAGAAGGTTCACCAGATTGATTCCTGGGATGGCAGGACTTTCATATGATGAAAGACTGGATCGGCTAGGCTTATACTCGCTGGAATTTAGAAGATTGAGGGGGGATCTTATTGAAACGTATATAATTCTAAAGGGATTGGACAGGCTAGATGCGGGAAGATTGTTCCCGATATTGGGGAATTCCAGAACGAGGGGTCACAGTTTAAGGATAAAAGGGAAGCCTTTTAGGACCGAGATGAGGAAAAACTTCTTCACACAGAGAGTGGTGAATCTGTGGAATTCTCTGCCACAGGAAACAGTTGAGGCCAGTTCATTGGCTATACTTAAGAGGGAGTTAGATATGGCCCTTGTGGCTAAAGGGATCAGGGGGTATGGAGAGAAGGCAGGTACAGGTTTCTGAGTTGGATGATCAGCCATGATCATACTGAATGGCGGTGCAGGCTCGAAGGGCCGAATGGCCTACTCCTGCACCTATTTTCTATGTTTCTATGTATGACTTTAGGGATAGACAGGAGATGTAGCCTAACTATATCCAATTTGCCGAGGATTCGCCAGGTTAGCTGTTGCCAGCTGAAGTTCACTAGAGGTTAACTTCAGTTCACTAAAGGGTTGACTATTCTGGCTGTAGCCCTGTTCTCCTTCGTCCTCTTTTGTCCCTTTTGACACGTCCTTTACTTGTGCCTTTAACTTCATAGGAAGACTGATCTATATATCACTTTGTGACTGGATGGATCTGCTTACAATAGGTAACAGATTTTAGAAATCAGTTCCTTTAAAAGCTGTAGTGTCTAGATTCATTGCTGTCCAATGTCTGGAGATAAAGTTCTGCTATTGAAAGGGTTGACTCTTCTGGCTGTAGCCCTATTCTCCTTCGTCCTCTTTTGTCCCTTTTGACACGTCCTTTACTTGTGCTCCTGGACTTGCTGGAGGCCCAGCTGGATTATCAGTACACTCTCAAGTTTTTTTAATAGCAAAAGGAAAATATCACATTAGCCTTTAATGTAAGTTCTTCTAAGACTAATAGCAACCGTCCAACCACAAACTTTTAAGGATTAGTTTAAGTGCTGCAGATCATGGCTTAAGATGGGGCATTCTTCAGGTTGGCCTAAATCCATGCAGTCTATTTAATATACCTCTGGTGTGTATGCCCAATACGCACCCGATTGCTCAATTTAATTTGGCCATTAGCAGGAGGAATGATTACAATTTGCAGTCAAATTTAAGCATGCATTTTGGCCAAATTGCTTTTTCATTCTACTTCAGATCACAAGGTGATACTATTGTTAAAGCATGGGTTGTAATATTATATCATTAAATAGTGGATAATATGGTCATATACCTAAAAGTAATATCCTCTCACCTTACTGCAAGACCAACAGATGCAGGATGTACAATTAGCAGATCCAAAACATGACCCCATTTGTACCTTCAACTGCAACAAATAAAAATAAGTAGAAAGCCAGGAAGAAATGGAAATTGGGAAATTGCGTATTGGAAACTTAAAAGAGACAGACATGACCACAATTAGTACTGAGATTGTACTGGTTAATGAATTATCTAGAGTTCAGCAACATTCTGACAGTAAAGTGCAAATTACAACTTGAAATTCATAGCTTTGCTGGCAGAAGTTTTTGTGCTGGCCATTGGAGAGATCAATTAGGGAGGGCCCTGCTGTTCTTTTATTCAGAGGAAGAATTGTTTCAGTCATGATGTATTCAGACATCTCAACTACATACTAAAAATGTCTTATGATTTTAATACATGGAGCAATTTCAGTTCCGATGAGTGGAAAACGTGTAAGAATCCGTTTGAGTGATGCCATTCTGTGCACTATTCCAGGAACTGATTTATAAATAGATGAACTGAAAACAAAAATAATTTCTGATCCAGTCCTTCAATCCAGCTCACCACAGTCAACTTCCTAAACTTCTTTTTTTCTGCTTTCAGATATTGAAGTACAACAGAATATGTTTCATTAGAAATACAAACTCTGCTGTTTCTTTCAGCTTCTCTTGTTTTACTTTCCATCTGTGTTCTGTATGAACAGAATTTATGACAAGTACTTAAAATGTAAATTTCAAAAATAGTGTTTAGAATTAATCTTTCAAAGATCAGTTGTGAATGTCCTAACTGAAAACACAATTTCTCAGTGTATTTTGTAAGTTTCAAGCCCCATTGTTTGGACACTACCCATGCCTACAGGTAACAAATCTTAACAGATTCATTTCCACCTAGTTGGATGTGTGTAATGGAAATTCTTCTCATCTTTGATAAATGATGTGGTTCTTTGATTTTCTGTGGGGCAAGTGGGGTGACTATCAGACCTGAAGGTTGAACAAAAGTTAAATTATGAAAATTTCAGCCCCATATTAAGTGTTTTTATGTGCTGCGAGAGTCATTTTGGTTCCAGAATGGATTGCATAAGAACATAAGAAATAGGAGCAGGAGTAGGCCATCCATTGTCTACAGGTAGATTTGAGGTACAGTATAGGCTCAGTTGAATGCTCTGTTGGTGAAGGTGATTTAATTTGTGTGCTCCTACCTGGAAGCGTGAGACCAGGCATGTTGTTATCAAATGAATGGCCACTGAATTTACATTCACTTTAAATATTACAATACAGATCTGATACCAATAATACACACAGTTCACAAGAAAGAGAAGCTATGTTCTTGAAATTTGAATCTGAGAAAACAGGATGGACGTGAAAAGGCTACTTTTCCTGGTTTGTAGGGCTAGAATTAGGGGGTGTATCCTCCAGATAAAGAGAAATATTTTAACCTAAATGTGGAAACACTTCTCTACTAAATCATTGTGAATATTTGGAATTTTCTACCTTAGAGAATGATAGATGTTCAGGCATTGACTGTATTATCATCTGACGGTGACTATTGCCTACTTTAATACTTTATACTTTATTGTCGCCAAACAATTGATACTAGAACGTACAATCATCACAGCGATATTTGATTCTGCGCTTCCTGCTCTCTGGATTACAAATCGATAGTAAATATTAAAAATTTAAATTATAACTCATAAATAGAAAATAGAAAAATGGAAAGTAAGGCAGTGCAAAAAAACTGAGAGGCAGGTCCGGATATTAGGAGGGTACAGCCCAGATCCGGGTCAGGATCCGTTCAGCAGTCTTCTCACAGTTGGAAAGAAGCTGTTCCCAAATCTGGCCGTATGAATCTTCAAGCTCCTGAGCCTTCTCCCGGAGGGAAGAGGGATGAAAAGTGTGTTGGCTGGGTGGGTCATGTCCTTGATTATCCTGGCAGCACTGCTCCGACAGCGTGCAGTGTAAAGTGAGTCCAAGGACAGAAGATCGGTTTGTGCAATGTGCTGCGCCGTGTTCACGATCTTCTGCTGCTTCTTCCGGTCTTGGACAGGACAACTTCCATACCAGGTTGTGATGCATCCTAGAAGAATGCTTTCTACGGTGCATCTATAAAAATTAGTGAGGGTTTTAGGGGACAGGCCAAATTTCTTTAGCTTTCTCAGGAAGTAAAGGCGTTGGTGGGCCTTCTTGGCAGTGGACTCTGCTTGGATGGACCAAATCAGCTCATTTGTGATATTGACCCCGAGGAACTTAAAGCTTTTGACCTGTTCCACTTGCGCACCACCGATGTAAATTGGGTTGTGCCGTCCGCTACTCCTTCTGAAGTCAACAACCAATTCCTTCGTCTTGCTGACGTTGAGGGATAGGTTATTGTCTTCGCACCATGCCACCAGGTTCTTAATTTCCTCTCTGTACTCAAACCCATCATTACCTGAGATACGGCCTGCAATTGTGTCATCAGCAAACTTATATATTGAGTTTGATGGAAACTTGGCTACACAATCATGGGTGTACAGTGAGTACAGCAGAGGGCTGAGTACACAGCCTTGTGGGGCACCGGTGCTCAGAGTGATTGTAGAGGAGAGCTTGTCCCCTATTTTTACAGCCTGGGTCGTGTCTGTGAGGAAGTTGAAGATCCAGCTGCAGATCTGAGTGCTAAGGCCCAGGTTCCGGAGCTTAGGAATCAGTTTATTTGGAATGATTGTATTAAAGGCAGAGCTGTAGTCAATGAAAAGGAGCCTTACGTATGCGTCTTTATTCTCCAAGTGTTCTAAGGGGGAATGTAGGGCCAGAGAGATGGCATCTGCCATTGACCTGTTGCTCCGGTAGGCGATTTGCAAAGCGTCGAGGTTGACCGGTAGGCTGTGGTTGATGTGTGCCATATCCAATCGCTCGAAGCACTTCATAGCAATTGATGTCAGAGCCACAGGTCGATAGTCATTCAGGCATGCCACCTTGCTCTTCTTCAGCACTGGGATTATCGTTGCCTTCTTAAAACACGAGGGGATCTTAGACTGAAGCAAGGAGCAGTTGAAGATGTCAGCAAACACTCCAGCTCACTTGCACAGGCCCAGAGAACCCATCCCAGGATGCCATCTGGCCCGTCGCCTTCCTTGGATTTATCTTCAGGAAGGCCCTTCTAACGTCCTCCTCGGTGATGATGAATGTCGATGCCACCAGGTCCGGTTCATCCGGAGGGAGCAGGAGGCTCCTCTTTTGTTCGAATCTTGCGTAGAATACATTAAGTTCATCAGGAAGAGAAGCGCCACAGTTATTGATATTCCCAGCCTTTTCTTTGTGCCCAGTGATCTCATTTAGACCCTGCCATAGTTTACTGGCATCCCTCTGGTTAGCCTCGGCTTCCAACTTAGCTTGATTTTGCCTAGTACTGAGCATATAACACAGAACAGTACAGCGCAGGAACAGGGCCATGGGCCCGCGATGCTGTGCCAAACTAATTAGCTAATGATAATTAAATGAACTAACCATTTCTGCTTGCACATGGTCCATATCCCTCCATTCTCTCCACATCATGTTCTAATATACAAGCCTCTTAATGCCTGTATTGTACTGTACCTGTATTCACCCCCATTCCAGGCAGTGTTTTCAATGCACTCACCGCTCTGTGGAAAAAAACATCCCTCACAGTGAACATTTCCTCCTCGCACCTTAAATGCATGACCTCTGGTATTAGACATTTTGGCCCCAGGAGAAAGATACCAACTACCTACCCTATTTTTACTTGCATAATATGATGAACTTCTATCATATCTCCCCTCAGAGAAACAACCCTAATTTGTCCAATCTCTCCCACTACACATGCACTCTAATCCAGGCTGCATCCTGGTAAAACCCTTCTGCACCTCTCCTATAATGGGTTGAGCAAAATTGTACACAATACTCCAGATGTAGCCTAACCAGAGTTTTATAAACCTGCATTATAACTTTCTGACTCTTAAATTCAATGCCGCCACTAATACCACCCTGTTGAGCTTTGAGGCCACTTTCAGGGAGCTATGGACATGGACCCTAAGATCTCTCTGTACATTGACACTGACAAAAGTCTTACCATTAACTGTGTACCTTTCTTTCATATTTGATTTTCCAAAGCACAATACCTCACTCTTGCCCAGATTAAACTCCATCTGCCATTTCTCTGCCTATATTGCCTATATCAGTATTGATCTATACCCTGTTGTATCCTTTAGCAATCTTCCACACTATCCACTACACCACCAATCCCAGTGTCATCTACAGGCTTACTAACCCACCCATCCACATTGTCATCCAAGTCACTTACTTGCAACATCAATAGCACAAGTCCCGATATGGATCCCTATGAAACACCACTAGTCATAGACCTCTAGCCAAGGTAAGACTCATTGACACCTGCCCTCGTCTTCTGTGGGAAAGCCAATTCTGAACTCGAGTAGCCAAGTCACCGTGGATCTCATGTATCTTAATTTTTTGAATAAGCCTAGCGTAAGTGACCTTGTTGAGGGCCTTACTAAAATAGATAACATGCACTGCTCTATCTTCATTAATCGCCTTTGTTATCTCCTTGAAAAACTCAGTCAAGTTAATAAGACATGAAACTGAAAGAATTTTGGTAATTCCACATTCAACAGGAGTACAAACACAGAGGGCCTGGTATCCTGAAAGGATTGATCCAGAAATTCATTCTGAGGCATCCGCTAATCACTTAAGCCTGATAAGCTAAATTTTGGCCATCGTCCACAAGACCTTGACATTGGCTAGCATCAACCTTTTCTCCTCAATTTTCTCTTTTATTGACTGACTCTCTCCATCTTAACATCGGACAGAGATGCAGCTTTCCGGTAAGACTCGTGGTGGTGGCTTGTGTGTTTACATCAATAAGGAATGGTGCAAGAACTCCGCGCTGGTTTCAAGATACTGCTCATCGCTAGTGGAGTTTGTGACTGTTAGATGCAGACCATTTTATTTACCACGGGAATTCACCATTGTCCTTATAGTCAGTGTGTACATTCCCCCTAGCGCTAATGCTAAGGAGGCACTTTGTGAACTGTATGGGCTATTAGCGAACTGCAGAACGCACACCCTGATGGACTGTTTATTGTCGCCGGTGCTTTTAACCACGCGAACCTTACGTCAGTGCTCCCCAAATTCCATCAGTATGTGGACTTGGCAACGAGAGGGGAGAACGCGTTGGACCTTGTTTACACAAACATCCCTGACGCATACTGGGCGGAGCCCCCCCCACCTCGTTTACTCAGACCACATCTCTGTTACGCTAATCCCAGCATACAGACTGCTCGTCAGATGCTCCAGACCAGTTCAGAAGCAGGTGAAAACCTGGCCAGCAGGAGCCATCTCTGCTCTCAAGACTATGTTGAGCACACTGACTGGCACATGTTCAGAGAGGCTGCAACCGATGGTGACTCTACCAACTTAGAGGAGTACACGGCATCGGTGACTAGCTACATCAGCAAGTGCATCGATGACGTCACTGTGGCCAAGATCACCACTACACACGCTAACCAGAAGCCATGGATGACCGCGGAGGTGTGTGCGCTGCTGAGGACCCGTGACTCCGCCTTCAGAGCAGGCTACAAGGCAGCCCCAACAACAGCGAGGGCCAAACTGTCCTAGGCCATCTGAGAGGCAAAGCGTGCACATGCCCAGCAAATCCACAGCCACTTCCAGGACAGCAGCGACACACGGCGCATGTGGAAGGGCATTCAGGACATCACCAACTACAAGACAACATCACCTGCCTCTGCTAGTGATGCCTCCCTCCCAGACGCGTTGAATAACTTCTATGCTCGTTTTGAGGCGGAAAATGACGTGGCAGCGAGGAAGACCACCCCTCCTCCAAATGACCAGGTGCTGTGTCTTATCATGGCCGATGTGAGGAGAACCCTGAACAGGGTCAACCCACGGAAGGCTGCTGGACCAGACAATATTCCTGGCAAAGTGCTCAGAGGATGTGTAGACCAGCAAGCAGATATTCTCACTGACATCTTCAACATCTCCCTGAGCAGCGCCGTTGTTCCTACGTGCAAGGTCGCCATCATCATCCCCGTGCTGAAGTCTTCAGTGTCCTGCCTCAACGACTACCGTCCTGTCGCACTCACATCCATCACCATGAAGTGTTTTGAGACACTCGTCATGAGGCACATCAAGACCCTGCTGACTCCCTCACTAGACCCCCTGCAGTTCATGTACCATCCCAACCATTCAACAGACGACACCATTGCCATCACCCTCCACCTGGCCCTAACCCACCTGGACAAAAGAGACATGTATGTTCAAATACTGTTCATAGACTTCAGTTCAGCATTCAACACAATCATTCCTCAGAAACTGATTGGAAAGCTGAGCCTACTGGGCCTGAACACCTCCCTCTGCAACTGGATCCTAGACTTCCTGACTGGGAGACCTCGGTCAGTCTGGATTGGAAGCAGCATCTCCAACACCATCACACTGAGCACGGGGGCCCCCCAGGCCTGTGTGCTCAGTCCACTGCTGTTCACTCTGCTAACCCACGACTGTGCTGTAACACACCCTCGAACCACATCATCAAGTTCGCCAATGACACGACCGTAGTGGGTCTCATCAGCAAGAATGATGAGTCAGCATACAGAGAGGAGGTGCAGCGGCTAACGGAATGGTGCAGAGCCAACAACCTGTCTCTGAATGTGAACAAAACAAAAGAGATGGTTGTTGACTTCAGGAGGACACGGAACAAAATTTCTCCACTGAATATCGATGACTCCTCCATAGAGATAGCTAAGAGCACCAAATTTCTTGGTGTTGTCATGTGTGACGCCAAGCAAAGCTACCGGACGGATGATGCTAATGAGAGAGATAATGGAAGACAATGGAGAAACATTCAAAATGCTAATAAGAGAGAAGAGAGATTAACAAGAAAGAAACACAATTTGAATATTGACAGACCGTTTGCTTTGAACCTGAACTGTTTGAAGTTTGATGGACAGGTGATACCCCAGCAGGGGGATAAAAAGAGCAGGTCTGCAAAGGCATGACACGCCACGAGACCCTAGAAAGAGCAGCGTGTCCCCTCAAGTTGGTGGGAGTTTGGAGGACCGATTTGTGGGAGTTGGTCAGAGGCTCACAGGGTGTAAAGGTACGATCGGCGGGAACCTGGGGTGTGTGTCCGCCCTTGCCTGGGTGCCAGGTTCACTGCGGAAGAACGATCGTATCCAGAACGGAGGGGTCACAGTTGGTGACCACAGCGGGATCAGAAGACATCAAAAGGTCTGCCCGAAACCAACTGCATCTCTCACTCTCTCTCTCTCTCTCCCCAACGGGACAACAACAGTGATTACTTCGAACTGCACTAAACTGAACTGAACTCTGCTTCACTTAAGACTGATCATTTTACCCCTAGACTGCAATAGAGCTTGGTTGATTCCTATTAGCCTATTTCTGTGTATATGTGTGTATTATCATTGCTAACCTGTTGCATTTATATCCTTGCGATTAGTGTACTGTATTACTTATGTCTTTAATAAAACTTTATTAGTTCCTAATAATCACAGACTCCAACGAGCGTTCCATTTCTGCAGGTTTGGCAACCCAGTTATGGGGTACGTAACAGTGTTCACCTGGCAGAGAATCTCACCTGGTCCCTCAACACCAGCTTCATAGCAAAGAAGGCCCAGCAGCGTCTGTACTTTCTGCGAAGGCTGAGAAAAGTCCATCTCCCACCCCCATCCTCACCACATTCTACTGAGGTTGTTTTGAGAGCATCCTGAGCAGCTGCATCACTGCCTGGTTCGGAAATTGCACGATCTCGGATTGCAAGTCCCTGCTGCAGATAGTCAGGTCAGCTGAGAAGATCATCGGGGTCTCTCTTCCCGCTATTAGAGACATTTACATCACACGCTGCATCCGCAAAGCAAACAGCATTATGAAGGACCCTACGTACCCCTCATACAAACTCTTCTCCCTCCTGCCATCTGGCAAAAGGCACCGAAGTATTTGGGCTCTCACGACCAGACTATGTAACAGTTTCTTCCCCCTAATCAACAGACTCTTCAATACCCAGAGCCTGGACTGACACCAACCTACTGCCCTCTACTGTGCCTATTGACTTGTTTATTATTTATTGTAATGCCTGCACTGTTTTGTGCACTTTATGCAGTCCTGGGTAGGTCTGTAGTCTTGGGTAGTTTTGTGTTGTTTTTTTACGTAGTTCAGTATAGATTTTGTATTGTTCATGTAGCACCATGGTCCTGAAAAACATCATCTTGTTTTTACTGTGTACTATACCAGCAGTTATGGTCAAAATGACAATAAAAAATGACTTGACTTGACTAACCCCCTTCTTACAATATTGGGCTTGGATTTCTTGTCATTTGATCGTAATATTAATACCAGAAAAGGTTGATGGGACTTCTGCATCCTCAGCACATCATCTAACTAACAACCAGCAGAGTGTCAGTGATGATTTGGCAGGGGAGTTGGTAATACTGTAATGCTTTTCTGCTACCAACATCTGCCAAGTAAAAGTTGTTTTATTGCATGGAGACTCACATTCCTACTACCCTGCCAGGGCCTCCACTTTAACTTTGAAAGGGGCCAAGTAAAATTATGTAAAATAGATTGTGGCCAAAAGAGACTTAGCTTAGCATCTAATACTAGTACAGGTAGCTGAATTTGAGGCATGGACCCCAAACATATAAGATATGAGGTACCATCATTTATTTTTTTTTTAGTACAATTTTTATGAGGAAATCCTTCTCTAGGAGGCCAAGTACAATTCACTTCCAACAATTAAAGCAACATGATGTGGCCACATCATTTTATCACCTGTGGTAGTTGGCATGGGGATGGGGGGTTGTGTCTGCCTTGAAGGACAATTTGTGATCACCATCATCATCATCATCATCATCAGAAGCCTGGGAGATAGATATGGAGATCTGAGATGCCTAGTCATCAAGATCCCTTTCTCGGCCTCACCAGTGTAGTCCAAAGGAAAGCTTATGAAGAAATATGTTTGGCACCTGCTTGACTGTAGGAGCCGCCAGAAGGATTCTCGGTAACGTCCAGCCCCCTTAGTTGTTGCACTCTGGATTTGCCATCCGGGTTTACTCCCATAGCCTTCATCTCTTCAGAGGCTGCCCATAAGGCAGTCGGGCTATTTACCTAAAGCTGGAGATCACCTCTACCGGACAGATTAAAAAGGGAGCATGTGCATTTTGGCCACATTCTAAATAAGAGCTACACTGTTCAGTTGAGAGTATTCTTTGGTAAGACAATTCAGAGCCTGCTTTAGGGAGTGAAAACAAAGGGACTCTCTTTGGGAACTGGTAATTCCACAAGGCTGAACTAGCAGAAGTCTGCATTGGGAAATTTAGGTCCAGTTCATTAATTATTGCAGTAATTGGCCTACATCATCATTACTAATTGGAATTTAAAAAGCTGATCCTGGAGGCCTGAAACGAAAGCAGGTAGTGCTGGAAGCACACACAGCAGTCCAAGTAGCATCATGGTGGAGAGAAACAGTGGCATTGTAGCTCAAGGACTCACAATCAGAATTCACCTATGACCCAAAACGACTGAGCTATCTGACCTACCAGTTGTCACTTCTTCCTTGATGAGTTTCTATCTGGTTCAAGGTCTGTACTCCATACTTTCGGATCACTGGTGAGGTCTTTGTTCTGGACTTTGTTAGCAGCCTGAACTAATTTGCAATCTTGCGGTGAATTCCATCACACATAGGAATGAAATATGAAGGAATTTTAGAAGCTGCAGCAAGTAGTGGACTTTGACATGAATTTGTAAAGATCGATTGGAATAGATTGCTTGCAGGTAAAGAGATGTCTGGCAAGAAGGGAGCTTTTAAAAGTGAGATATTGAGAGTTCAAATTCTGCATGTTCTTGTTATAGTAAAAGGTAAGGCTGGGAGTAAATTATATTGAAAAGGAAATTGGAAGGGTGAAAGGGGGCACGAGGCAGTTTTGGCAGAGAAGACTAAGAAGAGTCTGTAGGGATTTTGTATATGTTATGGGAGGAAAGGTAACTAGAGTGAGGAATTGGGGATATAAAAAAATCATTTTGAACCTAAGTAACCTCTGGCTTAAAGAATACAGGTTTCCCCCGCCATCCGAAGGTATAGCGTTCCTATGAAACGGTTCGTAAGCCGAAATGTGATAAAGCGAAGAAGCAATTACCATTTATTTATATGGGAAAATTTTATGAGCATTTGCAGATCCAAAAATAACCTACCAAATCGCGCCAAACAACACATAAAACCTAACATAACAGTAACACATAGTAAAAGCAGGAACGATATGATATATACACAGCCTATATAAAGTAGAAATACTTCTCCACAATCATTACTGCACTGTTCTCCGTAGCGAAAAATCACACACAAGTGCCATCGGCAGAAAATCTCGCGCAAGCGCTCTCGGCAGAAAATCTCACGCAGGCGCTGTTGGCAAAAACACGCGCAAGTGCTCACCTTTAAACTATGAAGCTGCCAAATCATACCAAATAACACGTAAAAATACAAAGCCGATGTAAAGTAGAAATAATGAATGTACAGTGTAGTATCACTTACTGGAATTGGGAAAACAGCGCAGAGCACACTGATGATGGTGTGTTAGACTGAGTCGTCGCAGGTTAGCTGGTGCAGTGGCCCCCACCCTCCAGGCCGCGGACCGATACACTGCAGCGAGGCACGCAAGAGTCCAGTGGTAGCCAGGAGGCACACAGCATATCTTTAAGAAAAAGCAGAAACAAACATGCTAATTAATTAGGTGCCGCCCGTAATTGTCGGCCCAGATCAGTGCCGATTTCCGATTGCGTCGTCTCTGATCTGGGCCGACAATTACGTGTCGGCAGCACCTAATTAATTAGCATGTTTATTTCGGCTTTTTTCTTAAAGATGTGCTGTGTGCCTCCTGACTACCTTTGCATTCTCCGCGAATCGGTACAGTATCTGTCTGTGGCCTGGGTGTTGGGGTGGTGGGACACTGGGGTGTCATCTCGTCACCTGTTTCCATTAGAGCAGGCAGTTCATCTTCTTCTAACTCAGCCCGCCTCGATGTCAAAGGTCGAGGTTCGTCGTCTGCTGTGGCTGATGTGGAAGGCTTGCTTGACTGCTGAGCCTCGCGCATTTTTCTATAACACAGTTCTTTAATAAGGACTCAAACCATCCTGCAAATACCTCCTAAACCGACGTACCCTTTCAAAATTAAAGTGGTACTTTATCATTACTCATCTGGTTTCCATTGTTATCCTTTTTTCTTCCAATTGCATCAGCTCTTCATCTGTCAGTTCTTGGTGTTGGGATGCCAAAACCTCTTCAACATCATGTTCGTCAGCTTCCACAAGCCAAACTCACGTTGTCCTTACTTCGTTCACCACGATCAAAACACTTAATTATGTCTAGTTTTACCGTAAGTGTAACACCCTTACGAGCTCTTTCAGGCTTTCCCGATACCATAGAACTCATCTTGCAAACGGCTGCTCACAGGCACGTGTTAAAGCAATGCAGTTCCGAATCCAGGGGAGAGAGGCTGCTCGGGACGAGCTGCCTTTTATCGCGCGCTGATCCTTTCGTGCGCTGATTTTTTTTATCGCGCGCTGAATTTTTTTTTCGTAACAGTGAAAACACCTTCTGAAAGTGAAAATAGGGTATTAATATAGGTCTTTCGTAACAGTGAGGTTTCATAAAGTGAACATTCAAAAAGCGGGGGACACCTGTATTTGGGACTGAATAGGAATTTTTGAACTGAAGTAAACTCTGCCTTCAGCAGTTAGCTAAGACAGGCTCATTACCAGTTCTCCCCGGCTTGCGGAGAGACATTAAGAGTTTGATAACATTGCACATTGTACCCTCATTTGAGTAGGGAGAGGAGGACTTACCGATAAGGACAGGAATGAACATCCATCTGTAATTAAGCCTTGATCTAGCAGACTGTCTTATCTGTAACTAAGTTTCACACCAACAGACTTGGTGGGCGTACCAGTCCAAATAATATCTTGCAACAGTAAGTTATGGGGCTTACTTTGTATAAATATACGGCTGTAACCGTAGAGAATGGACCCACTTGTTGGATGGTGGCCTTCTCTCTGAGAACTGGGTCTCAAACTCCTGCAGGAAGGTGCACAATAAACTCTTGTAACTATAAGAAGCTAGTCTCCCGAGTTTTATTCAGATTTGACTTTAACAGAGAGAGAATAGGACACCTGAAAGATGAAAGTGGACACCTTTGTGTGGAAATGGATGAGAGACTGGCCAACTTTTTAAAATTTTAACCCTCTTCTAATGGCTGGGTTTGCCATTGTTAGGATGTAGTGAAGAGCTGTCAGCTTTACTGCTCTGATTATGAACTGCATATTTTTTTAATTGCCTTCTGAAGCCTTGGCATGGCCATAGTTTATCCATTCAGCAGTGTAATTTAAATAATAGAAAGCATTGAGTAAAACTATACCTTTAATGACTTATAAGGTGCAGGTCCAATATTCATTCAGTCACACCAGATACTATAACCAAGCTCCAAAACTAAGTAACTAGGCTGTTACTAATACATAATGGTAACACAAACAGCAAACATTACTGTTACGCTTGGAATCTGTTGCTGATAATACCAAGGGCAGCTGGCAAACAGTAACCCCATCAACTGAAAGTTTCACACGGCAGTTGATTTGGGAATATCCTTCCATTCCTTCCCCTTTGTTGGGTCTAAGTCCTGAAACTCCTTCCCAACAACACCCTGGTACATCATCATCAGGGAACTGCCTTGGTCCAAGAAGATGACTGACTTTCTTGAGGCCTTTTATGATGCAAAATAAATTCTATTCTGTCAGCAATGCTAAATCACCACTAACAAATAAAGAAAGTTAGATTTTCATTTATGAAAACATCAAGTTCACATATCTATTCAGGGGAGGAAATCCGGACAATTTTATAACTCCAGCCATAGATATTAGTTTAATTCTGTGAAACAGAGCAGCAAGCCAGACACCAGGAAGATAACATGATGTACCTCCTGATATCAGGATCAAGCATGATGGGATACCTGTAATGCCACTAGAATGAAAGGGAATAGAAATTAGGGGACGATGGACCAGTTGGCCTGACATCAATGGAGGGGAAATTCTGGAGCTATTTTTAAAAAAGTAGTATAACAGTACTTAGAAAATAATAATAGTCTGACATAGACAACATGGATTTATGAAGGGATGTCATGTTTGATAGATCTGCTGTAACTCTGAAGTTTTTTACTAGTAGAATTGATCAGAGTGAACCAGTTAAAGATGTGTGTTTAGACTTTGATGATGAAACACAACAAATTATTAAACCAACTACAAGCATGTGATATTGGAGTTATCAAAGAGCATGGACTGAAACTGGCTAATGGACAGACAAGAGAGAATTTGGGAGACTTTGACCGGTAGGATGCCATAGGGAATATTCCTGGGCCCCCAATTATTCGCAATCCAGATCAATGAGTTGTGGCTAGGGCAATGATTTAGTTGAGACAATCAAGTTTGCTGATGATACTAAGACACTGGTGATCTCACTGAAATGGACAATACTCTTATGAGGCTCAACAGGTAAATGTGGAATTGATACTATCCCTATCTAGGGCCCTAGAACTAGGGAATACAATTGCAGGGTTAGATGTCAGCCATTCAGAACAGTGATAAAGTGAAAAGTTCTCATCCAGAGATTGCTGAACATTTGGAATTCTCTACTTAAGAGGAATAAGGAGGTACTCTCACTGAATATAGTCAGGACAGAGATCAATTATCTCTTAGCTATTAAGGGAGTTAAGAGCAACACACATAAAAGTTGCTGGTGGACGCAGCAGGCCAGGCAGCATCTCTAGGAAGAGGTACAGTCGACGTTTCGGGCTGAGATCCTTCGTCAGGACTAACTGAAGGAAGAGCTAGTAAGAGATTTGAAAGTGGGAGGGGGAGGGTTGGAGCCAAGAGCTGGACAGTTGATTGGCAAAAGGGATATGAGAAGATCATCGGACAGGAGGCCTAGAAAGAAAAGGGGGAGGGGGAAGCCCGGAGGATGGGCAAGGGGTATAGTGAGAGGGACAGAGGGAGAAAAAGGAGAGAGAGAAAAAGAATGTGTGTATATAAATAAATAACGGATGGGGTACGAGGGGGAGGTGGGGCCTTAGCGGAAGTTAGAGAAGTCAATGTTCATGCCATGAGGTTGGAGGCTACCCAGATGGAATATAAGGTGTTGTTCCTCCAATCTGAGTGTGGCTTCATCTTTACAGTAGAGGAGGCCGTGGATAGACATATCAGAATGGGAATGGGACGTGGATTAAAATGTGTGGCCACTGGGAGATCCTGCTTTCTCTGGCGGACAAAAGGGATTTAAGAGATGTGTTTTAGTAAAGGATCAGCTATAATCTTACTGAATAGTAGGATGAGCATTAGGGTTTGAATGACCTACTCCTGAATACCGATTTCTTATATGCATAAACAGAACAGCCATGAAATGTCCCTATCACAAACATTTGGGGTCTTTGCTGCGATTTGGTGGAGACCTCCTATCTGATCAGCTGGTCAGAGGTGACAGCATAATGCCATAGGGAATGGAAGTTTCTGGTGATAACAGTCTCCAAACTCATCATGATAAAACTCCCTGATCTCTAGGTGGACTCTACATGTTTGTTCTCATGTAATAAATCAGGAATATTCAAATTCTAATACTTTTGGGCGGTCAATAGTTGCCTTTTGCTGTCTGTAATTAGTAACAGATTATAGGAAGTTACATTTTGTGTAAATAAACTATTATATTTGCCATGTAGCATGACCTCTCATACACCACCTGGAATAAAATTTAATTCCTGCAATTACTTTTTAATTCAGCTTTTAATTGCTTACAGACATTTCCATTATGTTGTTCCTATTTTTGCTGTGGTCCTGCCATTGTTGCTGTGCAACATCAGTAATTAACAGGGAGTGTGAAGGGATAAGTTGAGAAAACAAACATTACCTCCACTGGCAACCTAATTATTTCCTGTATCTAGAATATTTCAGCCTGAGTTGACAATTTCAGGAAAGCTTTTAGAACCACCTTAGAAAAAGTCAGAAAGTAATCATTGATTTACAGATGTTAGCAATATCTATCCATTTTGATTATTTATTATCAAAGATAATAACTGACGATATTACTTGAACTTCATTGTTTATGATGATAAAGGGACTTGGTTTTCATAAAAATGTTTGTCAATACTTACATTTAATTTGCTTAAATGACATGTTGAATTTACATCCAGCTAAGTTGTATATTCATAAGCCCTTAGAATCTTGCATCTAATTTTTCCTTCACCGAGATCAGAATATGACACCAATAGTTTTGTCATGGTATATTGAATAAAATAATTCCAAATTTCTTGAGGCCTCTGTTTCATGTTACAGTGTCTCAGCACTTCCTTGCTCTAGATCAGTTGGGTAATCTGAGGGGTGACTATTTTATTTTTATTTTGAGATACATTACATATTGGATGGGTTTCCTGTATTGTATTGTGCTGAATTTATGATAGTTAGCATAGATATCATACTTGAATACAAATGTTTTATATGCTATACATTATAAATATAGTGTGAGTGTGTGTGTGTGTGTGTGTGTGTGTGTGTGTAGTGTGTGTGTGTTGTGTGTGTGTGTGATAAGCCGATTTGGTTCATCTCTGTAAGGGTTGTGTGTACAAACATATAGATTGAGTAGGCTTAAGAAATATGAAGAAACTTTGACATCTGTTAAGCTATAAAATATAGGTATAAGGAAACTTGTTCCCAAAGACAGGTTGGACAGAAGAGAAACTTTTAAAAAAGAATATAACAAAGAGAGTTCCCATAATACTGAATTTGATTTCAGCGTTTACAGTAATTCTGAAATTCAAACATGGGAGGATAATATGAGACACTATTGCATTTTTATGCTGCAAAAATTATCGATGACTAATAAGGAAAGACCTTTCTTATTTTAAAGCACTGCGAGCCTCTGTGTATAGATTAATGAGAAACAGGATGAGCCTGATATATTCTGACAATAAAATAGAATCATTTTATGCCAAAGGCAAGTGAAATTGTGTAAAGGTTTATGTTTGGTTCACAGGAAGTAAAACTTTTGGAAGGAGTTGCTGAGTATGTAGCGTAACTGAGGGAGCTGCCACAAGGGTGTATTAATGCAATGGACTCTTTGGGAACTGAGGGTAGTTGGTGTGCAGGATAGCCTGACTTAGATTCAATGTTATCAGAAGAGAATCTGACCTTTCAGAATGCACTGAAAATTGTACAAGCAAGTAAAAACCTGCAGAATCTGCAGGTGAGACTGCTTGTTCCACATAACAGTGTGTGGAGGTGAACAAGTAGAACAAGGTGGTGCTTAAATAAACTGAATGACATTTGTTAAGAGGTAAACAAAGGCTGTTAGTGCTGTGAGGAGAAGCAAATGCTATCTGAGTGCTGGCTCAGGTAAGAAAAATGTTGTATGGTTTGTTTAAAAGTCTTTGTGGAGTCAAAGCCTTCACACTGAGGACACCCTCTATTGTGCTGTGTTGCATTAGATTTGTGCTAAATGGGACAGACTCAGAACAGAACTGAAAATGGGGCATCAATGTGGCACCCTTTACAATCATCAGCAGGAGAAATGATGCCACCACAACCTGTGACCACATGACCCAAGCATGTCACACCCCCTCTACCATTGTGATCAAGCCCGGGTTGAATGAGGTGACTTCAAGAGAACTTGTACCAATCACCCCTTACATTGGCGGCACAGCAGTGGAAACTGCAAGATGTTTCAAACTCCTGGGAGTGCACATCACACAAACTCTCATGGTCTCAGAACGTATTCTACACAGTCAAGAAAGCTCATCACTGACTGTACTTTCTGTGAAGGGTGAAAAGAACTGGACTTTGCACATCTATGCTCACATTTTCCTTCAGCTACGAGGCAGAGGGAGCATTCTGACAGACTGCACCACTGCTTGGTAGGGAAACCCCACAGCGGCAGATGGGTAGGCTCTACAAACTGTAGTCAAAACTACCCAGCGCATCATTTGCAGCAGCCTACCCCATCAAGAACATATATAAAGAAAGGTGCTGGAAAAGGCCAAGTAACATCATGAAGGATCCCGCACACTCTGCTCATGGACTGATTGTCCTACTCCCATCAGGAAAGAGGCTATGTAGCATCCACACCAGGACCACCAGCCTCAAAACCAGTTACTTTTCCCAAGCAGTAAGGCTGATCAACACCTCCACCCACCAGCTCCACTACTACTTTATTACTTCCTGTCAGTCACCTTACGTACAGCCTAGTGTCACTTTATAGACATACAATCAATCTATTATGTGTTCCTTACCTATTGCGTTTTTTTTTTGTGTTGCCTTAGATTCAGGGTAACAGTTAGTTTGTTCTGCTTTACACTTGTGTATTGGAAATGATATTAAACAATCTTGAATGGGATGTTGTACAAGAGTTAACTAAAAATGCTGGAGTGTCATTGCAGTGAAACTGCACTGCAGGAAGATAGGCATGTTAAACAGCAAAAAATGGCACACTGCTGACAGAGCTGAGCAACAAAATCACCAATAGATCAGATTAAATCTTTTGAAAACTTCCATAACTTGACAAGAAGCCTCCTTGGTTTGTATGGATGAATTAGAGTGAAGGGCCTTGTTCAATACTGTATAGTGCTATAGGCCATAGGATATGGGGCTCAACAGGATAGTTTACCAGGTAATTAAATAAACATTATAACATCAGTTCATGCCAGCTCCCACTATTAGGCCTGTGCCTCCCCCAACCATACAACCCTCTAACCCTCCAACATATTCTACCAAACATACCCACCAATTTCCCCTTTTGATTCTTATGTTATTTTGTTGTTCTAACGGGTTATTTATGATAATCAGTTAAGCTATCTGTACATCTTTGGGATGTGGAAGAAACTGGAGCACTGGATAAAACCACACAGTCACAAGGAGAAATGCAAACAACACACATGTAGCACACAGAGTGGAGACATTGGGTAATACAGGATGGAAATATCACCCTTCAGCCCATCTTGTCAATGCTGACCATGGCATGTACCAACCTAGTTCTATTTGCCTGCATTTGGCCCAAATCTCTCTTCTTATGTCCATGTAATTACCCAACTGTCAGTGTGCACATGGGTTGCTGGATCAGTGAGGCAGAAGTACTGACTGCTACATCACTCTGCCACTCCAGACAACGACCATACGAGAAATACTTGCGCACAGCAGCTGAAGTACTACGACGCATGAAAGACAATTCATAGTAAGTTGCTTGCAAATATTGGAAACATAGGAAATAAGATGAGAGAATTTGCAATGGAAGCAGGAAATTGCAACATGATAGAAATATCAGAGATGTATCAGTGATACAATTATTTTAAAGGTCTGCAGGCTCTGTTCATGGTATTCACTTTCTTTTCACTGGATTGTATGAGAAACACAAGAACTAGATTCGGTGGGGGCAGGGGTGGATTTAATCTAAATAAAACATTGCATTGAAATTTCAAGTGTGGAAAAAACCTAAGCTACAACTTTTACAGACAAGACTAGCAGAAGGAAGTCCATTTATTAAATGCCAACATAAGACTGTATGAGCAAAGGAAGTTACATTAGTGGAAGATCATAACCACCAACTAAACAGTAGGTCCAGTGATGTGCAAGTCAGGACACTAAGCCAAGGGTCCACTGCTGAATGAGTGCAGTGCAGGCTGGCATCAAGCGAGGCTCCTCTGACATTTTCCCCAACCATTCTCCCTGCTATATTTCACTTTGTCTCAATCGAGTGCCTGCTAGAGTGGAGCTCATCTGCAGGATGAGTGAGTGGCTGATCAACTTGTGTCACTCCAACCTTAGTCACAGAGCTGCAATACTCAGGCGATGCAGTATTCATGCATATTGGGAGGCCAAGCTCTGAGTTATTGTTGAATTATTAACTGAAACTGTCTGAGAGAGAGTCTTACACTAAATAACCACAGTACAAAGGTCCTCCACCAACCTATTCCATCTGTATCATGCTGTCCCATAACAAAAAAAAATCCATGATGAGGTTCTGGAAAATGTGGTCCAAATCTCTTATTTCAAAAGACAATGAGGCAAACATCTACCATGAAAGTTACTATCATTTCCTGTGCACCAGTGTTGCCTTCAGCTGTCTGAAGAAAAGATTAGGACTTCAAATTCAGCACAAAGTTCATGGTCTACCAGACAACAATGATTGCTGCTTTCTTGTATTGCCACAGGCTTGGAATACGAGAAGTATAATTTAGGATTGAGATGGGGAGAAACTTTTTCACTCAAAAGATTATGAACCCGTAGAATTCTCCACTATAGAAAGTTAAATCATTAAATATATTCAAAAAGGATTTTGGCCCCATATCTCAGAAAGGATGTGTTGTTATTGGACAGAGTCCAGAAGAAGTTCACAAGGATGATTCTGGGAATGAAGGGGCTAACATATGAGGAGTGTCTGGCAGCTTTGGGCCTGTACTCACTGGAATTTAGAAGAATGCAGAGGGATCTCATTGACACCTATGAAAAGTTGGAAGAGCTAGATAGGGTAGATGCGGAGAGGATGCTTTCTCTGGTCTGGGTTTCCAGAACTAGAGGGTACAGCCTCAAAACTGAGGGGCAACCTTTTAGAACAGAGGTAGGGAGGAATTTTTTTTAGCCAGAGAGTAGTGAATCTGTGGAATGCTCTGTCACAGAATACGTTGGAGGCCAAGTCTGTGAGTATATTTAAGGCGGAAGTTGATAGCTTCCTAATTGGACAGGGCATCAAAGGATATGGCGTGAAGGCATGTGTATGGGGTTGAGTGGGATCTGGGATCAGCCATGATGGAATGGCGGAGCAGACTCGATGGGCTGAATGGCCTAATTCTGTTCCTATGTCTAATGATCTTATGGTATAATGCCATAAGTTTAAGAGGCCAACGAAGATGGGATGAATTTGGATGATTTACTTTGGATATATTGAATGTGAATAAGGTTCCAAATGTTTATATTTCTTTGTATAATGCCCTGGTTAAGATTTCTACCGAAATGCTGTGAGATATTCTATTTTAGCAGTTTTCTGTAAAAGCAATGTGTCCTGCTAAAAGAGTGTTTTGGTTTCAGCTAAATATAAGGACCCATGTTGTCCAACTTAGGAATGTTGTGTCAGCCAGTCAGGATTATGGGATGTGAGAGGAGGTTCTAGAGTTTTCTGAATGACAGTAGTCTGGTTTGGGGTCTTTTGGTGGGAGCTGCAGAGCGAGGCACAAGGGAAGATGCTGCAGAATGCCATTGGAAGGAGAGTCCCCATTGGAAGAAGTGCTTTGTGCAGATGAATTCCTCCAAGGAGGAAGGGCCAATTCTTCTGAGAGAGAGCCAATTCATTTGAGATGGTCTTTGAGGGAAGTTTGGAAGGTGCTTTCATGCAGACTGTGAGTCCAGCACATGAGTAAAGTGATACATTCCCAACTACTCCAGAATGAGCTCCAATGTTTATGTACACATTGGACTGGTTTAACTTTAATGGACTCTTACTTTTCTATGCAAACACGAGGAAATCTGCAGATGCTGGAAATTCAAGCAACACACACAAAATGCTGGCGGAATGCAGCAGGCCAGACAGCATCCATAGGGAGAAGCACAGTCGACATTTCGGGCCGAGACCCTTTGTCAAGACCCTTGAGTCCTGATGAAGGGTCTTGGCCTGAAATGTTGACTGTGCATCTTTTATTTTTCTTTTCTTTTTCTGTAACTGTTTGCTAAAGTTGAAAATTTGGTAAATATATGTTCTTTATAATTTTATGCTGGTATACGATCTGTTATTTCTGGACTTCCCATAATTGTGTATGGGCAGTATTTACACAGCATTTGCTCAAATTGAGGTTCTGATAATTGCATCACGTCAAACATCAACCATGAAAGTTACTATCGGTTCCTGTGCACTAGTGGAGACTTTAGCTGTCTGAAGAAAATGATGTTTGAAGATTAAGACTTCAAACCCGGCACAAAGCTCATAGCCTACCTGGATCATCATGGACCTCAAATCTTACTGACCCTAGACGGACATAGTTTATGAAATGTGGCCTTCTCCCCGTTGAGTCACGTGGCTGTTAGCAGAGTTAGCTAATGAGCCAAGTTGGTGTATGAGAGGATTACATTTGGTAACTGCTAATTCTCCCACAGATGATTCAGGCGATGCTTGATGGAGCAATGGGTGTGCAGCTTGTGAGAGCTGTGCTGCTTTAATCACTTTTGCAGATCTTCTGTCTGCTCCTGGTGCTTGACCAGAAGGTTCTCAATACCATCCTGAAATTTATCTTCCACTCTCAATGGTTGTGGGCCAGGAGTCAGTGGACATCTTGTATTTTTTCAGAAAGTCTTTTTGTGGAACCTATTTTCAGAATACAAACTGCATGGTGTGTCCAATTTTGCTGCCTAGCTGTAGCAAGGGTCTCAATAGTCGACGATTTGTAGGAATCCCTGGGCTTTGAGTGATCAACATGGAGAAGGATAATCAACAATGGCACTGAACATCTTGTGTCGCTTCATCAGGAGCAGTAGAAAATGTACACAGCCTCCTATATACCATGCCCATCCACCATGACAAGCACCTCCTACCCACCTGTGGCAGAATCTGTAGATTCAATATTGGCCTCATTGACCCCCTTATAACCAATAGAAATGAAGAGCAAGCAGGTCATCCTTAATCCCAAATAACTGGGCCAGCAGGAAGTTCATTGAATGGAGTTTGAGACTAATGGTGCGTTTAGCGAGTTGGAACATTCAAAGAAGCATTCGCTGACTTCCATCTTGTTTTGAGATCACTAAGCTCCTTGAGACACAATATTCATGTCCTAACATAAAGCTCCTATAAACAGTTGTCTGCTCCTATAGATAGTTTTCTGGAGAGATTCCTGGCACCTCTGCTTACTTTTCTCTTCCTCTCTAACTCCTCCACTTAAGCCTCAATGGTAGAAAACTTGACCACACAATCTCTTGTGATAGGTCGTCTTTGTTGTCTCTCAAATCAGAATTATCCCGCCAGCATCTCTGTTACCGTAGTGCACATCACATTTACAATTATTTTCTGGCTTTGTATAGTACAGATTCAGGATACTGGCTAATTTTTGCTCCCTCCTACAACCCAATAGTTTTATTTGAAAGAGATTTATACAAGGGAAATTATTTTATATAGCTTTAATATGAACTTCCAAGTAAAACTGAGATTTATTAATCTTCTATTTATATTGGCAAATATTCAATAGATATGCATGAATTCCAGTGTTCAGATTTACGAAGCATTAATTCTGAAGATTTAGAGAATGACAGTAAATTCAAATTCTAGCGATCAACAAGCAGAAAGGTCTACTTTGAACATAGGTTTCACAGCTATGGTCATTTGATTAGAACACAGTTTCGAAGATTAAAAGAAATAAGTCATTTGCGGTGCGTAAATGCATAAATAACAACACGGTTCATTATTCAGGAAGTAAAAGCTTTTGCCTCCTGCTGCTCATTACCCTCTATTCAGGGATGATCATCACCACAGATTTACTCATGATTCCTGGGGTGACTCAAAGCTTCGAACCTGAAACCACAAACTTACCTGCAGTAGGCCCAGATATTTTCCTTGCAGATCAGCTGCCAGTTGGCAGGTGCTCTTCTCTCTTCATTTCTTCTCTCTTCTTTCAGTTAGAGGTGGCACACTTCTCCTTGAATTGTGCTGCTGCCTGACGGAGGATGTGACACCATTGAAGATAATTGATGGGTTGTTCCTCCCACACTGCACTTGTCCTTTTGAGAGATACTCTTAGTTTGACATTGTGCTGTTTCCTCTGATGATTGGGGGATATGTGACCATGCTTGAACTGAGAATGGATGGCTTATTTAGGGGGAGGGGGGTTGGGGGAGGGAAGAAATGGGGTCCGTCACATAATATCTGGTCTAGTAGTGTTGTGCATTAGTAGGAACAACAGAGCAGAAAGTTAAAACCTTGTAAAAAAAATCCGTAATTGACTATGCACTCTCTGATTTCATCTTTTCAGAAACAATAGGAATATAAAGTTGATTCCATATCCAACATAATAATGCAAGAGTTGTGTGCAATCAGCTTCTTAATGCAATTCCCTATGGGGTGAATTAAATTACAGATGCCATGGTCTCACTAAACAGGAATAGTTAAATAAGACCTTATGACCATAAGCTATAGGAGAAGAATTAGGTCATTTGGCTCATCGAGTCTGTTCCTCCATTTCATCATGGCTGATCCTTTTTTCCTCTCAGCTCCAATCTTCTGCCTTCCCCTTGTATCCCTTCATGCCCTGACTAATCAAGAATCTATCAACCTCTGCCTTAAATATACCTAAAGACAGCTTCTTCCCCTCTGCCATCCGATTCCTAAATAGACATTGAACCTATGAATGCTACCTCACTTTTTTTATGTACATTATTTCTGGTTTTAGACAGATTAGGGGAATAGCAAAGAAGTGGCAGATAGAATGCAGTGTTGGGAAGTGCATGGTTATGCACTTCGGTAGAAGAAATGAGTATAAGTATTCAACATACGTATACGAGGAGTGATTGATAAGTTTGTGGCCTAAGGTAGAAGGAGTCAATTTTAGAAAACCTAGCACATTTAATTTTCAATATAGTCCCCTCCTACATTTACACACTTAGTCCAGCGGTCGTGGAGCATACGGATCCCTTCTTTGTAGAAGTGGTCCACAGCAGGGGTGATTGATTGTGGCCTGAGGTAGGAGGAGATGAGTTTTTTAACTTCAAACTTTCTGCATTTTCACTCAAAGAGTTGAACTGCACGTGCATGTAATGAGAGCATCTTGGAACTCCAGGTAGCCCACAGCAGGGGTGATTGATAAGTTTGTGGCTTTAAGTAGAAGGAGATGAGTTATACAGCTCTCGTTACATGCATGTGCAGTTCAACTCTTTGAGTGAAAATGCAGAAAGTTTGAAGTTAATAACTCAAATCCTTCTACCTTAGGCCACGAACTTATCAATCACCCCTGCTGTGGACCACCTGGAAGTCCAAGACTCCGGCTTCTACAAAGAAGGGATCCATATGCTCCACGACCGCTGGACTGAGTGTGTAAATGTAGGAAAAATAAATGTGCTAGGTTTTCTAAAACTGGCTCCTTCTACCTTAGGCCACGAACTTATCAGTCACCCCTCGTACTGTAATTGATTGATTGACTTATTTATCTTCTTCTGTATTGTGTATTGCATTGAACTACTGCTGCTAAGTTAACAGATTTCATGACACATGCCGGTGATAATAACCTTGATTCTGATTCTGCCTTCCTCACCACAGACTGAATCTGAAAATTAACCTTAAGGGAATTCTCCAGAGGACTCTCAAGTCCCTTTGCACTTCAGCTTCTGTATTTTCTCTCCATTTAGAAAATAGACAACCTCTTCATTTCTTCTACCAAAGTGCATAACCATGCACTTCCCAACACTGCATTCTACCTGCCACTTCTTTGCTATTCCCCTAATCTGTCTAAGGCCCTCTATAGCCTCTCTATTTCCTCAAAACTACCTGCCCCTCCACCCATCTTCTTACTGCCTGGAAACTTTGCAACAAAGCCATCAATTCCATCATCCAAATGATTGACATATAAAGTAAAAAGAATTGGTCCCAACACAAACCCCCGTGCAACACCACTAGTCACAGGCAGCCAACCAGAAAAGGCTCCCTTTATTCCCACTCTTTGCCTCCTGCCAATCAACCACTGCTTTATTCATGCTAGAAATCTTTCCTGTAATACCATGGGCTCATAGCTGGTTAAGCAGCCTCAAATGTGGCATCTTGTAAAAGGCCTTCTGAACATTCAAATGCACAACATCAACCGGTTCTCCCTTGTCTATCCTTCTTGTTATTTCTTCAAAGAATTCCAGCAGATTTGTCATGCAAGATTTTCCCTTGAGGAAACCATACTGACTATGGCTTATTTTATCATGTGCCTCCAAGTATTCTGAGACCTCATCCTTAATAATAGATTCCAATATCTTCCCAACCACTGAGGTCAGACTAACTGGCCTGTAATTTCCTTTTTTTCTGCCTCTCTCCCCTCTTGAAGAATGGAGTGACATTTTCAATTTTCCAATCTTCCAGAACCAGTCCAGAATCTAGTGATTCTTGAAAGATTATTACTAATCCCTCCACAATCTCTTCAACCACATCTGGGGTGGACACCATCTGGTCCTGGTAACTTATCTACTTTCTGACCTTTCAGTTTCCCAAGAACCTTCTCTCTAGGAACGGTAACTTAATACACTTCATGAACTCTGACACCTGGAACTTCCATCATATTGCTAGTGTCTTCCAGAATGAAGACTGATGCAAAATACTTATTTAGTTCTCCACCATTTTGTTGTCCTCTATCACCTCTCCAGCATTGTTTTCCAATGGTCTGATATCCACTCTCACTTCTCTTTTACACTTTATGTATCCGAAGAAACTTTTGGTCTCCCCTTTTAATATCATTAGCTAGCTTACTTTGCATTCCATCTTTACCTTCTTAATGACTTTTTAGTTGTCCTCTGTTGGTTTTTAAAAATTTCCCAGATCTCTAACTTCCTACTAATTTTTCCTCCGTTATATGCTCTCTCTTTGGCTTTTATGTTGGCTTTGGCCTCTCTTGTTAGCTACGGTTATCTCATATTTCCTTTAGATTACTTCTTCCTCTTTGGGATGTATATATCCTGTGCCTTCCAAATTGCTTCCAGAAATTCCAGCCATTGCTGCTCTGCCATTATCCCTGCCAGTGTTCTTTTCCAATCAATTCTGGCCAACTCCTATCTCATATCTCTATAATTCCCTTTACTCCACTGTAATACTGATACTGACTTTAGAATCATAATCAGGTTTATTATCACCGGCATGTTGTGAAATTTGTTAACTTAGCAGCAGCAGTTCAATGCAATACGTATAGAAGAAAATATAGAAGAATAAATAAATAAATAAATAAATAAACAAATAAATAAACCAATTACCGTATACGTATATTGAATGTCCATTTAGGAATCGGATGTTAGAGGGGAAGAAGCTGTTCCTGAATTGCTGAGTGTGTGCCTTTAGGTTTCTGTACCTCCTACCTGATGGTAACAGTGAGAAAAGGGCATGCCCTGGGTGCTGGTGGTCTTTAATAATGGATGCTGCTTTTCTGAGACACCGCTCCTTAGCTACTTTGTAAGCTGGTACCCAAGACGGAGCTGACTAGACTTACAACTCACTGCAGCTTCTTTCAGTCCTGTGCAGTAGCCCCTCCATACCAGACAGTGATGCAGCCTGTCAGAATGCTCTCCACGGTACAACTATAGAAGTTTTTGAGTGTATTTGTTGACATACCAAATCTCTTCAAACTCCTAATGAAGTATAGTCGCTGTCTTGCCTTCTTTATAGCCACATTCATATGCTGGGACCAGGTTACATCCTCGGAGATCTTTACACCCAGGAACCTGAAATGGCTCACTCCCTCCACTTCTGATTCCTCTATGAGGATTGGTATGTTTTCCTTCATTTTACCCTTCCTGAAGTCCACAATCAGCTCTTTTGTCTTACTGACACTGAGTGCCAAGTTGTTGCTGTGACACCACTCCACTAGTTGGCATATCTCGCCTCCCTACACCCTTGTGACACCATCTGAGATTCTACCAACAATGGTTGTATCATCAACAAATTTATAAATGGTATTTGAGCTATGTCTAGCCACACAGTCATGGGTATAGAGCGAATAGAACAGTGGGCTAAGGGCTAAGCACACATTCTTGAGGTGCACCAGTGTTGATTGTCAGCAAGGAGGAGATGTTTGTCACCAATCCACATACACTGATGTCTTCTGGTTAGGAAGTCTCCTTCTCCTTATCAAATTTGAGGGTGAATTTGATCATATTATGACAACTTTCTCTAAGGGTTCTTTTACCTTAAGCTCTCTAATCAATTCTGGTTCATTACACAACAACCAATCCAGAAAAGCTAGTCTCCTGGTGGGCTGAACCACAAGCTACTCTAAAAAGGCATCTCATGGGCACTCTAGAAACTCCCCTCCTGGAATCCAGCACCAAACTGATTTTCTCTATCTGCCAGCATATTGAAGTCCCCCAATACTATTGTAACATTGCCCATTTGGCATGTATTTTCCATCTTCTTCTGTAATTTGTAGGCCACATCCTTACAATGATTTAAGGGTCTATATACAACTCCCATCAGGGTCTTTTTACCCTTGCAGTTTCTTAGTTCTATCCACAATGATTCAATACCTTCCGACCCTATGTCACCTCTTTCTAATGACTTGATTTAATTTTTTACCAACAGAACAACGCTACTCCCTCTGCCTTCCTTCCTGTCCTTTCGATACAATGTGTATCCTTGGACATTAAGCTCCCAGCTGAAATCTTCTTTCAGCCATGATTCAGTGATGCCTACAACATCATACCTGCCAAAGTGTAACTGTGCTGCAAGTTCATCTACCTTATTCCGTATATTGCGTGCATTCAAATACAACGCTTCAGTACTGCATTCACACTTCTTGATTTTGTCTGCCTTTTATGTTGCAACTCATCCCGCTGACTGCAATTTTGCCTTGTCAACTGCTCTCCTCACTACACATTGACCCTCTTTGTAAACCAGCTACCTCATCTTCAGCACTATTATCTGCCTTTCCTATGATACTTGTTGCATTGAAATACAGGCAGCTCAGGACTAGTCACACTGTGCTCAGCCTTCTGATTCCCAACTTTGTCAGAGGTCTTACCAACATCTGTCTCCACAACAACTCCACTAATTGTTCTGGCCCTCTGGTTCCCATCTCCCTGCAACTCTCGTTTAAACCCCACCATGCAGCATTGACAAACCTTCCTGCTGGGATATTAGTCCCCCTCCAGTTCAGGTGCAAACAGTCCCTTCTGTATAGGTCTCATCTTCCCTGGAAGACAGTCCAATGATCCAAAAATTTTATGCTCTCCTTCCTACACCAACTCCTTAGCCACATATTAAACAGTGCAATCTTTCTAGTTTTGGCCTCACTAGCACATGCCAAGGGTGGCAATCCTGAGATTACAACCCTGGAGGTCCTGCCCTTTAACTGAGCACCTAATTCCTTGAACTCCTTATGCAGAACCTCGTCACTCATCTTACCCATGTCATTGGTACCTACATGGACCACAACTTCTGGCTGTTCACCCTCACACTTAAGAATGCTGAGGATTTGATCCGAGATGCCCCGAACCCCTGGCACCCAGGAGGCAACATACCATCCAGGAATCTCATTCTTGTCCACAGAAACTTCAGCCCATTCCCATAACTAATGAATTCCCTATCACTACAGCGCACATCTTCTCTCTCTTTTCCCTTCTGAGTCACAGAGGCAGACTCAGTGCCAGAGACTCACCCACTGTGACTTTCCTCTGTTAGGTCATCTCCACCCCCCAACAGTACCCAAAGTGATATATATGTTGTTGAGGAGGATGGCCACAGGGGTCCTTAACCCCTTTCCCCTTCCTGACTGTCACCCACTTTCCTGTGTTCTGCACCTTGTATGTTACTACCTTTCTGTCTGTCCTATCTATCATCCCTTGAGCCTCCTGAATGATCCAAGTTCATCTAGTTCCAGCTCCAACTCCTTAACACGGAGTGATAAAAGCTGCAGGATGCGCTTCTCGCAATTGTAGTCATCAGGAACACTGGAGGTCTCCCTGCCTTCCCACATCCCACAGAAGGCATATTTCACTATCCTCAAACATGAGAAATCGCTAATGCCCCACCTCCCCCTCATACCCCATCCGTTATTTATTTCTATACACACATTCTTTCTCTCACTCTCCTTTTTCTCCCTTTGTCCCTCTCGCTATACCCCTTGCCCATCCTCTGGGTTTTTCCCCTCCTTCCCCTTTTCCTTCTCCCTGGGCCTCCTGCCCCATGATCCTCTCGTATCCCTTTTGCCAATCACCTGTCCAGCTCTTGGCTCCATCCCTCCCCCTCCTGTCTTCTCCTATCATTTTGGATCTCCCCTCCCCCTCCCACTTTCAAATCTCTTACTAGCTCTTCTTTCAGTTAGTCCTGACGAAGGGTCTCGGCCCGAAACGTCGACTGTACCTCTTCCTAGAGATGCTGCCTGGCCTGCTGCGTTCACCAGCAACTTTGATGTGTATTTCACTATCCTGCTTGTCATCCCCTCTGTCTTAGCTGAGCAGATATAAAGAAGAGAATGAAAAAAAAAGCTTTTCTTTCCTTTGCTTTCTCTGAGCGAAGCCTCTCTTCGCTGAAGTCTTCCTAAAGCCTTAAGATCACCACTCTGACTATGCCCACTCTGACTATCCCACTCTGACTATCCCACTCTGACTATCCCACTCTGACTATGCCCACTCTGACTATGCCCACTCTGACTATCCCACTCTGACTATGCCCACTCTGACTATGCCCACTCTGACTATCCCACTCTGACTATGCCCACTCTGACTATCCCACTCTGACTATGCCCACTCTGACTATGCCCACTCTGACTATCCCACTCTGACTATGCCCACTCTGACTATGCCCACTCTGACTATGCCCACTCTGACTATCCCACTCTGACTATCCCACTCTGACTATGCCCACTCTGACTATGCCCACTCTGACTATCCCACTCTGACTATGCCTACTCTGACTATGCCCACTCTGACTAGCCCACTCTGACTATGCCCACTCTGACTATGCCCACTCTGACTATCCCACTCTGACTATGCCCACTCTGACTATGCCCACTCTGACTATCCCACTCTGACTATGCCCACTCTGACTATGCCCACTCTGACTATCCCACTCTGACTATCCCACTCTGACTATGCCCACTCTGACTATCCCACTCTGACTATCCTACTCTGACTATGCCCACTCTGACTATCCCACTCTGACTATGCCCACTCTGACTATCCCACTCTGACTATGCCTACTCTGACTATGCCCACTCTGACTATCCCATTCTGACTATGCCCACTCTGACTATCCCACTCTGTCTATCCCACTCTGACTATGCCCACTCTGACTATGCCACTCTGACTATGCCACTCTGACTATGCTCACTCTGACAATGGCTGCTGAGCTTTCCACTGCCTTCCTTTAATTTGCTGTTACTCATCATAAAACAATTCCAGCACCGAAACAGGCCATCTCGGCCCTTCTAGTCCGTGCCGAACTCTTACTTTCACCTAGTCCCACCGACCTGCACTCAGCCCATAACCCTCCATTCTTTTCCTGTCCATATATCTGTCCAATTTAACTTTAAACGACAACATCGAACCTGCCCAAACCACTTCTGCTGGAAACTCATTCCACACAGCTACCACTCTCTGAGTAAAGAAGTTCCCCCTCATGTTACCCCTAAACTTTTGTCCTTTAACTCTCAACTCTTGTCCTCTTGTTTGAATCTTCCCCACTCTCAATTGAAAAAGCCTATCCACGTTAACTCTATCAATCCCCCTTATAATTTTAGACACCTCTATCAAGTCCCACCTCAACCTTCTACACTCCAAAGAATGAAGACCTAACTTGTTCAACCTTTCTCTGTAACTTAGGAGATGAAACCCAGGCAACATTTTAGTAAGCCTACTCTGTACTCTTTCAATTTTAATGACATCTTTCCTATAATTCGGTGACCAGAACAAATAGAATATTACTGTCTATACTTGTAATCTTAAGCACTTGTATTGTAGTAACCAAACCAAACACCTTACTGTCGCTTTGCTGTAGTTATGCTGGGAAAACTAACTCATCTGCCTGCTGGGTGTGTGCAGTGATTCCTCCCCATGGGAAAATAGGGGTTCCCCTAATAGCCATTCTGCTGAACAGCAGTGAACAATGGTCAGTCTGGGCCTTTTCTAATGATACTCAGACTAGTGAGGCCCAAAATTGCACCAGTGATGTGACTGGAGACTGTGGGTGCCACTGCTTTGATGGTTGGTACACTCGTCCCCCTGGAAAAAGCCATCCAATGGGGAGGTCAGACGTCATGGCTTTCCACCATTGTCAGATCTGACCAACTAGCAAATACTATCTGCTACTGTAATTTCAAAGGTAAGGGAACTTACGTTCTGGGCAATAGCACCTGTGCCATTTATACACTGGACAAACCACTGTGCCCCTGAACATAACTCAATGGGTTTGCAGGTAAATAGCCTACTTGTGGCTCCCAGGAGAGACAGCTAGCCATGCGACACCCAAAAAGACAGTAGATGTTGGATGGGATGCTGCTTCTTGGCTTACCTTGTACCCCACATGCGAACGCTGAAAACCCTGGACCAGCACCCTTCCCTCCTACGGCAAAAGCAAGGAATCTCACAATTGGAGTGCTTCTGGATGACAGCTTTCCCCTTCTATGGGGCAGCCCGCAATTCAAGGGAAATCATCAACCTGGTTGCAGTTTTCGAGGAGATGGCCAATAGTACTGCTAAGGCCATGGATGGTGTCCAGGATCAGGTGAGGGCCGTCACCACTGAAATGATGGCACTACGACAGATGGCTTTGCAGAACCAAATGGCCCTCAATTTTTTTCTGGCTGAAAGAGGAGGTAAACATAGAAAGATAGAAAACCTACAGCACAATACAGGCCTTTCGGCCCACAAAGTTGTGCCGAACATGTCCCTATCTTAGAAATTACTAGGCTTAACTATAGCCCTCTACTTTTCTAAGCTCCATGTACCTATCCAAAAGTCTCTTAAAAGACCCTGTCGTATCCGCCTCCACCACCATTGCCGGCAGCCCATTCCACGCACTCACCACTCTCTGTGTAAAAAACTTACCCCTGACATCTCCTCTGTACCTACTCCTCAGCACCTTAAACCTGTGGCTTCATGGCAATCATTTCAACCCTGGGAAAAAGCCTCTGACTATCCATACAATCAATGCCTCTCATCATCTTATACACCTCTATCAGGTCACCTCTCATCCTCCGTCGCTCCAAGGAGAAAAGGCCGAGTTCACTCAACCTATTCTCATAATGCAAGCTCCCCAAAGGTGCATAATCATGGACAAAGTGGTCTACCGTTATCAACTTGGATCATACTCTCCAATGTTTCAGGTGTAGCCTTTTATAGGAATTGGAAATTTGGAAGCCCCTATTTACTTGTGATCGTTGAAACAACCTTTCAAGTTTTGGAACATCAAAACAGTAACTGCCTGATTTGAGCATTATTATTCAAATTTAGCTCCAGGAGCACAGCGGCAAGTGACAGTGACCTGACAGAACTGGTATGGTACAAATTACAAAAGCTTTATTAGACAATATTTACTGACTGACTCTGGTAGGGCCTAGAAGCAAAGATAATTTGAATTAATCTAATACGGTCCCCAAGGGCAGCTGAAAGAAATCCCAGGGAGCAAATAGATGGTCTCAGATGCTCTTTCTCAGGTAAGGAATATCAAGTAACTCCTCATTTAACAATGGGCAAAGCATCAGGCACTACTCTCTCAAACCCAATAGGTGGATAAATTACAGAACTCTCAAACCAGGGTCAGTGCTTATTTTCCAAATGCAGATGCTGGATAAAGAAAATGAACTTTATTTTGCTGGATTGCTGCCTCTTTTAAACAACTGGACCTTCTGGGACTTCCACATAAGGACAGATCTGAAAATGTTGCTGCTTCTGCCATTACTTATCGACTGTGGTTAAAATTGATGTTTTATTTATTGTCACTGTCAAATTAAGCCTCAGTTCACTATTATGTACTCTGTGATAGAATACGCTCAGGAAAGAATAGTAATTTAGGTGATAAAGAATTTCAAGTAATCCTATGAAAATCGAATTTTTTGAATTCTCTGTCAATTATCAAGTTGTCATAAATCTAAACACCTGCAGGCTTATTTAAATAACAAAAGGTGAAAAAAATCTAATTAGATAGATAGATAGATAAATACTCTACTGATCCCAAAGGAAATTACAGTGTCAAAGTAGCATTACAAGTGCACAGATATACAAATATTAGAAAAGAAGTAAGAAAGAATAAAAAAATAGGTTACCTCAAACAGTCTAACAGGAGGGGGTTATCACTTCCCCGGCTACAGGTTGACTTATTATAGAGCCTAATGGCCGAGGGTAAGAATGGCATCATATAACACTCTTTGGAGCAACACAGTTATCTTAGTCTATTACTCAAAGTGTTCCTCTGTTCAGTGGCATGCAGAGGGTGAGAAACGTCCAGAATTGCCAAGATTTTCCATAGGGTCCTTTGTTCTACCACAGCCTCCAGTGTGTCCAGTCTAATTCCTAAACAGAGCCAGCCTTTCTAATCTGTTTATTGAACCTGTTGGCATCACCTGTGTTGAGGCCATTGCCCCAATACACATTGCATAGAAGATTGTACTGGTGACAACAGACTGGTAGAACATGTGAAGGAGAGGCCTGCATACTCCAAAGGACTACAGGTTGAGCCTGTGGTAAAAAAGGCAAATGCAATGTTGGCATTTATTTCAAAGGAAATAGAATATAAAAGCAAGGAGATAATGCTGAGGCTTTATGAGACATTAGTCAAGCTGCACTGGGAGTATAGTCAACGGTTTTGGGCCCCATATCGCAGAAAGCATGTGATATCATTGGAGAAAGTCCAGAGGAGTTTCATGAGGATGATCTGGGAATGAAGGGGTTACCATATGAGGCGTGTTTGGCAGCTTTGGACCTGTACTCACTGGAATTTAGAAGCACGCAGGTGGGATCTCATTGAAACCTACTGAATGTTGACAGGACTAGATAGGGTAGATGTAGAGTGGATGTTTCCTTTGGTGGGGTATGCAGAACTAGAGTGCACAGGATCAAAATTGGGAGGCAACCTTTTAGAACAGTGTAAGGAGGATTTTTTATAGCCAGAGAGTAGTGAATCTGTGGAATAATATGCCACAGACTGTGGTGGAGGCCAAGTCTGTGGGTATATTTTAGGCAGAAGTTAGAGTTTCCCGATTGGTCAGGGCATCAAAAGAATATGGCAAGAAGGCAGCTGTATGGGGTTGTGTGGGATCTGGGATCAGCCTTGATGGAATGGCAGAGCAGACTTGATGGGCTGAATGGCCCAATTCTGCTCCTATGTCTCATGGACTTCAGTCTCCTCAGGAACTATAACCCTTCGTGTATACACTTTGATTCATTGCAGTAATTTCTAAAATTAGTATTTGATCCAGTAAGTCCTAATGCTGGAAAAGCTTTAAATATGTACAGAATATACAGTGTTGTAAATTTATGTCTGAAAGTAAGCGATGGCTTTTTTTCAAACATTTCAAAGGAGCTCGAGACCTCCCTCTAGAGGTCATATTATTCATGTAAAAATACTTACATCCTTTTGGCTGTCATTCTCTTAAATTCTCTTAATGTTTCAAATATTTATGAATTTATTTTAAAGCTTATTTATAAAAATAATGCAGACCCACCTAGGTTAGCATTGTAATATATTTTAGCACCATGTTGAGAAGTGTATTCCTAACATTTTAGTACGTTCTATCTGTCTGATGTTTATACCTGGTCTCTCAATGGCTCTTTAACAGAGCCTAAATGAAATGAAATATCCCCATGGCTAAGCTTTACTCTCCATACCAAAGGCAGATGGGATTCAACCATATTTTAATTTTTAAAGTATCATCCAGGACTTTTTCCATTATTTAATTTTTAATTCACATGATTTTGATTTTGTGTGATTTTAAAAATAATGATGCCTCTAAACTCACTTCTTTAAAGTATTTACCAAAGCCTTCTCAACAATTTACAACATGAGAAGAGAAGCAGACCACTCTCTTCATTTTTCATGGCTTATCTGGGATCTAATAACTACCACTCAACTTTGTCTACATTCATTAGTAACCTTTGCTACCAAATACCAAGGTTATAAAACCATATCAGTTATTTAGTGTGTCCAATTGAACTTCTGGCCAATGCTGATTCTAGGATACAGATGTTGAAGGACTCAGCCATTTTAAAGTCTTAGAATTCAAGGGTGGTGGTAGGATGATCTCTTGTCAGAGATGAATATTTCCTGCCACATTTGCATCACAAATATTACTTGCCACTTATCAGCTTTTGTCTGAATGTTGTCTAGGTCTTACTGCGCTCATTCGTGAGTCGTTTCATTTTCTGAGGAGTTGCGCATGGAAGTAAACGTTGCCTGATCACCAGCAAGCATGCCATCTAATGATGGAAGGGAGGAATCCTACAGTGAGTGACTTACCTCCTGCCACCACAAAGCACAGGCATCAGCAGCATAATGGAATACTCTCCACATTCTTAGATGTGCATGCAAAGAGAGCTGCTTGCAAGATTGACAATTAAGCAGGCTGCTCTCTTTTTCATTTCATTCAATATTCATTCACTCCACCACCAGCAAATTTGGCAAAAGTGTGTACAATACACAAAGTACACTGCAGTTACTTAACTTGGAGTATTCAGAACAGTACCTCTCAAACCTGTGATCTGTACCATCACGAACAAAGGACAAGGTGACTGGTTTATGGAAATACCATCCTACACATTACCCTCAAAGGTGTGCGCTATCCTGACTTGTAAATGATTCTCTCTTCCTTCATGTCAATGGCTCTAAATTCTGGAAATTCCTCTAGTAAAATGGGATTAGCATACATGGGTGCTCGATGGTCAGTGCATATTTGATTGGCCTGAGTGCTGTACCTCTCCATGACTCTGACTCTTCTCTCCAATCCTCCCTCTCCATGCATATCAAAACTTGCAAGCTTTCTTATTTTCCAGTTCTAATAAATTGTTCATTGCCTTAAAATATTAATGCATTTTTATCTTCACAGATGTTGCTTAAATTGCTGAGAATCTTAAGCATTTTATGGTTTCTTAAAAATTTCTAATTTGTGCATCTGTAATTTTTTTTGAAATGATACTACTTTGCTGAAACATCTCTCAACATCTGCAACATCCTTCTGTTGCACTTTTCCCACATTAGCAAATTTGCTGTTTTTTTGTCATTTGGTTGTCAACCTTATTCAAATGTATGAGCTTTGTAGCCATTTGTGTTTCTCTATTTTGGATACTACCTTGAACTTGAACAAATTATGGCCAGTACTACATGAACAGTCATGCATCATGGGTGACTAATTAAAAATGGCTCATTAGCCAAATGTAATATAGCTAGCTCCCTTGATAATTCACATATGTTAATACAGAATGCTACTTTGTGCATACTCTTGAAATGCCTGTTTATCCCAATCATGGAATTAAACTTTTGCCTTAAGCCAGTAAAATTTCCAGGAGGAATTGACCTTGGCTTTGAAGTTGCACTTTACTGAATTCTTCCAAGCAACTGCAGAGGATTTGTGCCAAACATTGCAAGATGTGGTGCATTGATGTTTAAAGCAGAACACAAGTATCCTAGATATAGTTCCCCGAGGAAGAGAAACCAATACTATGACAGAATACTGTGACTTTTCCATTCATGTAATGTCATGCAATCAACATTACAAAGAATGTGCTGACAAATGGGAAAATGTATGTTAGATGCACTTAAAATTATAAATTATACCATACTATTTCTTGGGAACATTGCTTTTAAAATCCCACTCTGTGACAGTAAGGAATGCATGTATGCATTTATAGTAAATTTCTCTGTCCATTATTTAACAGTCATTAATTCAGTTAATAGACTGGACAGAGAAAATTCATACTAACATTACTACTTCTAGACAGCCCAGTTTCAAGTTAATGCCGACTAATGGTACTGGTTTTCATGCGAGGTGGTTTCAGAATAAGTTGCAACTACTTTGCTTCTTCCAATGCTGACACATGTGGGAAAACTAAGGTCTAAGTCATGTTTTCTGTAGATTTCAGAAGAGCAAGCAGAAGAAAGTGTTGATAATTCAGAGTATTTTATTAGTCTGCTTAGCAGTTGATAATGTTGATGAAATGCCTATATGAACACTTGAATTTCTTTAGCATAGAAGACTTAATTAAGTGCTGGGGCAAAAGGATTATTATGAAAGAGATTAAGTACATAATTAATAAAGATTGGTATGGATGAATTCTTTTACACCGCTATCAGGTCACCTCTCATTTTAAAAACGCAAACACGAGGAAATCTGCAGATGCTGGAAATTCAAGCAACACACATCAAAGTTGCTGGTACTTTGATGTGTGTTACCTCTCATTTTAGGCAGTTTCTAGAGTAGGTTACATGGTCAGCACAACATTGTGGGCTGAAGGGCCTGTAATGTGCTGTAGATTTCTATGCTCTATGTTTTTTTTGTTGAATTGGGCTCAATGGCCTGTTTCCATGTTGTACGATTCCATGATTCTCAAAACCCTCCTCCATTGTCTGGTTGTAAAATTATCCACACACCTGGTTCCATTTGACACTGCTATGAATTCTCTTTCTGCTTTCAATGTTCTTTTGATGTACCTCAGTCTATTCTTTACCCCCTGCTGCTTCTCAATTATATGCTGATCCTTACAAAATAATCCAGAAATATGTCTAGTTCTGCATGTGTGTTAATACTACCCACCACTAGCTCACTACCAGTTCCCTTGACTCCTTCACCACTTGTTACATTACTGTCCATCACCCAATGACTGAATGAACAGAAAATTTCCTCAGCTGCACAACTGCAAGACCAAAGAAAGGACATGTCATCTGGATGCCGAGCTCACGTCTCCCAAAATAGATCCTTTACTCCCAGTTGAAGGAAGGTCTGCGAGCCACTGGTGGGCAAAGGAATCAATTCAAATAGAAAAGCAAAATCAGCCTGAAGAAATTCAACACTGCATCTAAAAACTGGGAAGACGTTGCACTTAAAAGAGGAAATTTCTTTAAGAAGGAGCTGTGCTGCATGAGAATGTCTTCTGCTATGCCACAGAAAACAACCAGCAGTTACAAAAAGAGAGAACATCCAGAACGCCCAATTACAAACAACAACCACCACCTACTCTTGCCCACACTGCACCAAAATATGTGGATCCTGGATCAGCCTCTGCAGGACCTATCAATAGACAACCCTTTAGAACATCACACATATGTGTGCATACAATCACAGATTGAGCAGCGCCATTGCGCTTGTGAGTATGCATGTGTCAGCTAATTATTATTTCATTGTGATAATATTTAACTCTTCATGTTAACTCCCATTCTTTATGTTGTAGTGCTTGTTGAGACTTGAACCCAGCACAGCAATGCTTCACTGCCTGCTTGCATTCGGCCTTGCCTGAGAAATTGGACTGTCGAGTCAACTGGCGCTGAAGACTAGTGGTATTCTAATAGTGGGGTTGGGGATGGCATTAATCAGCCAATCTTCTATCCATGCTAGTTTCTTTCCTATAATACCATGGGCTCTAATGTGAGAAAACTTGTTCAAGGCCTTCATAAAATCCAACTAAACAACATCCAGTGAATCTTCTTTGTCCGTCCAGCTTGTATTTCCTCAAAGAATTCTAATAGATGTGTTAGGCAAGTTTTCTCATTAAGGATACCATGCTAACATTGGCCTACTTTGTCATGTGCTTCCAAGTATCCCGAAACTTCATCCTTAATAATGAATCCAACACCTTCCAAACCACTGAATTCAGGCTAACTGGCCTGTAATTTCCTTTCTTCTGCCTTCCTCCCTTCTTAAAGAGTGGAGTGACATTTGCAATTTTCCAGTCCTCTGGAACCATGCTAGAATCTAGTGATTCTTGAAAGATCACTCCTAATATCTCATCAATCTGTTCAGCTTTGCAGAACCCTTGGCTGTAGTCCATCTGGTCCAGGTGACTTATCTACCTTCAGGACTTTTAGCTTCCCAAACACCTTCTCCTTATTAATAGCAACTCCAGTCATTTCTGACCCCTGACACTCCCAAATTTCAGGCATACTGCTAGTGCTTCCATAGTGAAGACATGCAAAATATCCATTAAGTTCGTCTGCCATTATTTGTCCCCATTTTCATCTTTCCATCGTCATTTTCCAGTTGTCCAATATCCACTCTTGCCTCTTTTTAATTCTTCATACAATATATCTGAAAAATCTTTTGGTATCCTCTTTGATTTTGTTTTTTGGCTAGCTTACCTTCATATTTCATCTTTTTTCTCCTTATGGTTTTTCTAGTTGCCATCTGTTGGATTTTAAATGCTTACCAATCCTTTAACTGACCATTAATTTTTTGCTCTGTGAAATACTCTCTCTTTTGTTTTTATGCTGTCTTTGAACCCTTTTGTCACTCACACACAGTTGCCTCATCCTCCCTTTAGAATACTCCTTAATCTTTAGCATTGTCTGTCCTGCACATTCTGAATTGCTCCTGGAAACTCCAGCCATTGATGTCCTAGCATCCTCTCTGCTAGTTTTCCTTTCCAATCAACTTTGGCTAGCTCTTCTCTCATGCCTCTGTAATTCCCTTTACTGCACTCTAATATTGATATGTCTGTTTTTATCTTATCCCTCTCAAACTGCAGCATGAATTCTATAATATTATGATCAATGTGTTCCAAGAATTCTTTTACCTTAAGATTCCAATTCAAATCTGGTTCATTACATTACACCCTATCCAGAATTGCCTTTCCCCTTGTATGCTCATCCACAGGTTGCTCTAAAGTGCCATCTTATAGGCATTGTCCAAATTCCCTCTCTAGGGATCCACACCAACCAAATGTTCCCAATTTACCAGTATTTTGAAATCCCCCATGGCAGTCACAACATTGCCATTAAGACAAGGCATTTCTATTTCCCAATGAAATTTATATCTCACATCCTGGCTACTGTTTGGGGGCCTGTATGTAACACCCACCAGCTTCTTTTTACCCTTCCTGTTTCTTAACTCTACCCACAAGGATTCTACATCTTTGGATCCTATGTCATCTCTTTATAAGGATTTGATTTCATATTTTATCAACAGACATACCTCACCCCCCTTGTGTACCTGCCTGTCCTTTAAATACAAGTGGTATCCTTGGATGTTAAGCTGCCAAAAATGATCTTTTTGCAGCAATGTCTCAGTAATGCCCATGTCATACCCGCCAATCTCTAACTGTGCTACAAGATCATCTACCCTATTCCGTATACTACTGGTATTCAAATATAACACTTTCAGTCATGTATTCATCACCCTATATGACTTTGCCCCCATGTTACACTTCACCTCATCCCACTGGCTGTAATTTGCCCTATCATCTGCATATCCACCCTCACAGTCTTAATACACACTGCATCTACTTGCATACTAACTGTCCTATCCTCAGCCCTATCTCTCAGTTTCCTATCCCCCTGCCAGCTTAGTTTAAACCCTCTCCAATAGCTCTAGCAAGCATTCCCACAAGAATATTGGTTTCCCTTGGGTTCAGGTGTAACCCATCCTTTTTGTACAGGTCGTACCTTCCCCAAAAGAGATCAGAATGATCAAGAAATCTGAAACTCTGCCCCTGCACCATTTCAAAAGTCACTCACTCACTCATCAGTGCCATTTCCTATTCCTGCCCTTCTTAGGACGTGGTACTGGGAGTAACCTAGAGATTACAACCTTGGAGGTCCTGTTCTTCAGCCTTTTCCCTATTTCCCTATACTCCCTGTGTCAGACCTCTTCCAAGTTCTACCAATGTCATTGGTGCCAATGTGCACCATGACCTCTGGTTACTCACCCCTCCTCTTGAGAATTTTCTGTAACCACTCTGAGACATCTTGGACTCTAGCACCTTGGAGGCAACACACCAACCTGACTTCTCGTTCGTAGCCACAGAATCTCCTGTCCATCCCCGTAACAATGGAGTCTCTTATCACTACCGCTCTCCCAGACTTTACCATTCCCTTCTGAGCTTCAGAGCTGGCCACGGTGCCACTAGCCTGGCTATTGCTCCTGTGCCCTGATAGTTCATTCCACCCCCCCCCCCACCCTTGCTGTATGCTGAGGGGAATGGACACGGGAACATTGCACTGAGTGCTTACTCCCTTTACAGTACTTCCCCTGGTGGTCACCATCTACTATACAAAGCCTCTGGGTGTGACCACCTCTGTAAAAGACTCCATGAAGCTTTCAGCCTTGGAGATGATCCTGAGTGCATCCAGTTCCAGCTCCATTTCCTTGACCTTGTCAATCAGGAACTGAAGTTGGGAGCATGTCTTGCAGATGTAGTCATCAGGAGTACCCTGAAATCACACATCATACAGAAGGAACATTCCACTGCCTAAACTACCATCCTGTCTAAACATGTTATGCCTCTAGCTCATCAAACTTAAGCCTCTGCCTGTTCTAGCTCAAGCCTGTTGAGCCAAAGCCTGACCACTCCACAATATCCACTCACGCAATGGCCATTTCTTGACTTATTTACATCCTTTGATTCTATTAGTGCCCAAAAAGACTCACTCCATTTTGATGATACACATAAGTTGAGCATCTAGCCATCTGGTGTATCAAATTCTAGTAATATCATGGTGTAGACACCAAATAAATATTTCTCTTGGTTAGTTGGGGTGACTAGAAACGGGGTCACAGTGTCAAAAGAAGAGAGGCCACCTATTCAAAACAGGTGTACAGTTGGCCCTCTGTATCTGCAGGTTCCGCATCCACAGATCGAAAATATTCAAAAAAAAATTCCAGGAAGTTCCAAAAAGCAAAACTTGAATTTGCCGCACGCCGAGCACTGCGCTGAATCCACGCGAATGAAGCGATGTGTAGGCATACCCTGCTGTAGCCTCCCGCCATTTCACAGATCCTCAGTCTCTCCCCAGCACTCGTTGTCTGAGCCTCACGTCTCATTCGTTCACTACTTGTGTTGTGAGCGAGAGGAAGGAGTTTAAGGCTGCTAAGGGATGGCTGGCTAGCTATGTAAAGCGCTACAGCCTCAAGAACTTAAAGATCACAGGAGAATTGGCATCGGCTGATGCTGAGGCAGCATCAACGTTCCCAGAACAGCTACGATGGTTGTGTCTGTATGGAATATGTACAGACATTTTTTCCTTGTCATTATTCCCTAAACAATACAGTATAATAACTATTCACGTAGCATTTACATTGTGTTAGGTATTATAAGTAATCTAGAGATGATTTAAAGTATACGGGAAGATGTGCGTAGGTTACATGCAATTACTACACCATTTTATATAAGGGACTTGAGTATCCGCGGATTTTGGTATCAGCAAGGGGTCCTGGAGCCAATCCCCTGCGGATACCGAGGGGCGAATGTATATAGATTTCTTCAACCTTTCCAAGGGCTGTGAAGCACCAGTCATTGAGTATATTCAGTCCAGAGACCAGTAGGTGTTTAGATATTAAGTGAATCAAAGGGTATGGGGTTAGAGCGGAAATGTGATGCTCAGACAGAGCAAGAATTACCTCAGTGACTGATCAAAAATGAAAGGCTGAATAGTCTGCTGCTGCTTTTCTTTCTTATATTTATTATTTTGTAACTAATCAAAAATACATTCAAAGAGAATGAAAAAATACCTCTGTATATCTTTTTGTATTTCTCCTGGGTATTTATAGTAGTGACTAGAGAATTAGTCCTTAAATCTTGGAGATACCAGGATAATTGTGGCACGTGGCCAAGTGGTTAAAGCGTTCGTCTAGTGATTTGAAGGTCGCTAGTTCGAGCCTTAGCTGGGGCACCATGTTGTGTCCTTGAGCAAGGCACTTAACCACACATTGCTCTGTGACGACACTGGTGCCAAGCTGTATGGGTCCTAATGCCCTTCCCTTGGACAACATTGGTGGCGTGGAGAGGGGAGACTTGCAGCATGGGCAACTGCCGGTCTTCCATACAACCTTGCCCAGGCCCGTGCCCTGGAAACCTTCCAAGGTGCAAATCCATGGTCTCATGAGCCTAACGGATGCCTTTTAACCGGGACAATCCTGACAGGCCAAGCTGACAAGATTTTGTTAGGACATTAAGGAATTCCCATGGGTACTATACTTCTGGGCACACAAATAAGAGATGAGCTGCACAGACAAACTGTTCCTTTTCAGAAATAAAAAAGACAGCAGTGGAGAAATATGATTTCCGTGAGCCAGCAGGAGAGGCAAGATTGGGCGAGCAATTTGCAAGATTTAAAATTAAATCAGAATGACATGCTCTTACAGTAAATGGATGAATTAAGTATTTTGTCTTTAGTTTAATTGCTGGAAGATATTTATAAATAAAGCAAAATGAGTCTCTTGCAGACAATATTTTGCAGACCTGAGTAACCTCAATTTTGGAAACATTAGATTTGATTAAAGAGACCTAGATGCTGAATTAGAGATCAGTTTCTTGGCAGCCACAAAGGCTAGGCTTAAGTATATCCACTGTATTAAGTTTCACAGAACAATTTCTGCTCTTATTGTAATTGGACTACAAGACTTTGTAACATCTTATTGTTAGACTTTGAGTTAACTTATGTTAAAGCAGTAATCAGGTAAGTACATAAAATATTGTGTGAGACTTCAGCAAACTGATAAATAAATGGAAAAATGATCAAATAAAATTATCCTTAAACAAACAAGAGAAAATCCACAGATGTTGGAAATCCGAGCAACATGCACAAAATGTTGGAGGAACTCAGCAGGCCAGGCAGCATCTAGGAAAAGAGTACTCTTGACATTTTGGACCACTTCCCATAGCCTTTTCCCTCTCACCTTATCCCCCTGCCCGTCCATCCTCTCTCTCTCTGGTGCTCCTTCCCCCTTTTCTTCCTTCCATGGCCTTCTGTCTCTTTTACCAAGCAACTTCCCAGCTCCTTACTTCATCCTTGTCCCTCCAGGTATCACCTATCACCTTGTGTTTCTCTTTCCCCTCTCCCCACTGTTTAAATCTATTCCTTGGCTTTTTTTCTCCAGTCCTACCAAAGAGCTTTGGCCTGAAATGTTGACGGTACTCCTTTCCTAGGTGCTGCCTGGCCTGCTGAGTTCCTCCAGCATTTTGTGTATGTTTTCCCTTAAACAATCAAGCTCCCAATCTTATTGATTGGTACAAAATATTTAACTCTGAACAAATAAAGTATAAATGCAGTGGGATGTATATTTGCTAATTAGGTACTGTTCAGTAAAAAGAAACACTTTCCCTGCAGATTGGCTATTACAGATTGAACAATATATATCTGAATATATTAACTTTGTTCCTCTTTCCACAGATGCTGTGTTACCTGCAAAGTGTTTACAGCATTTTCAGATTTTATTTCATATTTCCAGCATCTGTAGTTTTCTGCTTGTGGTTACTGAAGATAGTAAGTTGATGATAGAATGATATTTCTATTGCTGAGCAAGAGGGAAAGCAAGATTTAAGATTCAAGATTGTTTAATGCAATTTCTAGTAAACAAGCGTAAAGGAGAATGAAATTATTGTTACTCTGATCCGATGCAGCACAGAAAGAAACAATAATATAAAGAATACAATAATAAAAACACAATAAACACATGAGATAGTTTTTATATATAGGCTGATTGGCCATAAAGTGATGGTAGATACAGCAGTGACAGAATGTAAAATGACTGACAGGACATAACAATGTATTGGTGGGATGGGATGTGGAGGCATGGGTTATTGAGTGCAGGTGTTGATCAGCCTTACCGTTTGGGGAAGTACCTGTTTTTAGGCCTAGTGGTCCTGGTGTGGATGCTTCGTTGCCTCTTCCCTAATGGGGGTGCAACAGACAGTGTGTGAGCAGGGTGGCTGGGAAACTTCATGATGCTACTGGTCCTTTTCTGTATATACAGTATGTCCTTGACGGCAGGTAGGCTGGCGCCTGTGATGCATTGGGCAGTTTTGTCCACCTGTTGTGGAGCCTTCCTGTCTGTTGCAGTGCAGTTTCCATACCATGCAGTGATGCAGCCTGTTAGAGTGCTCTCTACTGCACATCTGTCGAAGGATGTGAATATGGACGTCCATAGCTCAGCTCTCTTCAGCCTCCTCAGAAGGTCGAGGCGTTGGTGAGCTTTCCTGATTGTGTAGCTTGTGAAATTGATGCCATAATGGTTCAAGGTAAGAATATTTTAAAGTTGTTCTGTTCACTAAGTTCAACGTTGGATGCCACACCTATAAGACTCCGAAGTGTCCAAAGATGTGCAGAATAAGCTATGCAAATTACACAGGGCTTCAGCAAGTACAGTTACTTCACCAAAAAAAAATCATAATCTACTCTGCATCTGCCAAGGAGAAAGCAAACAATTGAAGCTGTTGCATACTTTTTATTTCTGCTACAGTGTGCATCATGAATTGAATGAAGTCAAGTTTCACAGAGAATATTTTTCACTCATCTCGCAAGCAAACCGAAGTAGCCACAAAACAGTCTTGCAATGTAGGAAACAATATCTTTAGATACAAATTCAAAACTTCACAGATCTGTGTGAATGCAATCCCTTCTGGCGATCTGAGTAACAAGGGGATGCTGCAAAGAGAAGTTCAACACTTGAGCTGTGCAGCTGCCAAATCCCACCTGCACTTGTTAGAAATACAGCCCAAAATTGAACAGGAGGCAAAACACTTGCAAGGAATGAGAAAATAAAGAAACTGTAGATGGTGGGGACATAAGAAATAGGCCACAATTCAAATACTTTCGCTAGTGTAATTAATTCACTAACATTCTGAACTGTCATTAAACCCTCACTTTCCTTCTATTTCTGCCACATTAATTATGTCATTGTGAGTAAATATAAATAGAACATAGAAACATAGAAAATAGGTGCAGGAGTAGGCCATTCGGCCCTTCGAGCCTGCACCGCCATTTATTATGATCATGGCTGATCATCCAACTCAGAACCCCGCCCCAGCCTTCCCTCCATACCCCTTGATCCCCGTAGCCACAAGGGCCATATCTAACTCCCTCTTAAACACAGCCAATGAACTGGCCTCAACTGTTTCCTGTGGCAGAGAATTCCACAGATTCACCACTCTCTGTGTGAAGAAGTTTTTCCTAATCTCGGTCCTAAAAGGCTTCCCCTCTATCCTCAAACTGTAGCCCCTTGTTCTGGACTTCCCCAACATCGGGAACAATCTTCCTGCATCTAGCCTGTCCAATCCCTTGAGGATTTTATACGTTTCAATCAGATCCCCCCTCAATCTTCTAAATTCCAACGGGTACAAGCCCAGTTCATCCAGTCTTTCTTCATATGAAAGTCCTGCCATCCCAGGAATCAATCTGGTGAACCTTCTTTGTACTCCCTCTATGGCAAGGATGTCTTTCCTCAGATTAGGGGACCAAAACTGCACACAATACTCCAGGTGTGGTCTCACCAAGGCCTTGTACAACTGCAGTAGTACCTCCCTGCTCCTGTATTCGAATCGTCCCGCTATAAATGCCAGTATACCATTCACCTTTTTCACCGCCTGCTGTACCTGCCTGCCCACTTTCAATGACTGGTGTATAATGACACCCAGGTCTTGTTGCACCTCCCCTTTTCCTAATTGGCCACCATTCAGATAATAATCTGTTTTCCTATTTTTGCCACCAAAGTGAATAACTTCACATTTATCCACATTAAATTGCATCTGCCATGAATTTGGCCACTCACCCAACTTATCCAAGTCACCCTGCATCCTCTTAGCATACTCCTCACAGCTAACACTGCCACCCAGCTTCGTGTCATCCGCAAACTTGGAGATGCTGCATTTAATTCCCTCATCCAAGTCATTAATATATATTGTAAACAACTGGGGTCCCAGCACTGAGCCTTGCGGTACCCCACTAGTCACCGCCTGCCATTCTGAAAAGGTCCCGTTTATTCCCACTCTTTGCTTCCTGTCTGCTAACCAATTCTCCACCCACACCAATACCTTACCCCCAATACCGTGTGCTTTAAGTTTGCACACTAATCTCCTATGTGGGACCTTGTCAAAAGCCTTTTGAAAATCCAAATATACCACATCCACTGGTTCTCCCCTATCCACTCTACTAGTTACATCCTCAAAAAATTCTATGAGATTCGTCAGACATGATTTTCCTTTCACAAATCAATGCTGACTTTGTCCGATGATTTCACCGCTTTCCAAACGTGCTGTTATCACATCCTTGATAACTGACTCCAGCAGTTTCCCCACCACCGATGTTAGGCTAACCGGTCTATAATTCCCTGGTTTCTCTCTCCCTCCTTTTTTAAAAAGTGGGGTTACATTAGCCACCCTCCAATCCTCAGGAACTAGTCCAGAATCTAGAGAGTTTTGAAAAATTATCACTAATGCATCCACTATTTCTTGGGATAACATATCTGTTTACAGCTTCTGCCATCTTGTTATTCTAGTCTTTCTTTTTATCAGAGGCACTCCATCTTAAATTGCTCCTATTCTTGTATCATTATTGTACAAGCTCTTACAAATTCTTAAGTTTCTTTCTAATTTACACTCACATTCCATCTTCTTTTTTTACCTATTCATTGGTACTTCCTAGTACCTTTTAATAGTCAGGATCACCACATGTTTCAGCGACTTTATAAGCCTAACAGCAACTTCAATCTCTTTAGCTAAGCACTTACTCACTATTCTTGTGAGTAGAGGTTCTGAAGTCTCTAATAAAAAGCCACTGAAGTGAAATTTTAGAACTCTTTCTACTTTCACAGAGGACAAATGTAGAAAACCTCAGTGTAGCATCTTAAAGGTTTGTATAACAGAAGGAAAAATCTGGAACTGGATCAGTTTGATTATTCAGAGGAAAGTTGAAGGTTAAGTTACTTATACAAGATGCAGAAGAGCCTCTCTAAGTTGATTCAAGTAAATGTCTAATAAAACAACTATACCAGGACCACATTGTATATCAGTGTCAAAGAATTTTAATATACTATTTCCCAGAAGAGAGTTAAGTTGAACTCAAAGTCAAGTTTATTGTCATATGCACTGGAACACCTGCACACAAGTGCAAACCCCTACTTGCAGAAGCATAACAGACACATAGCATTATCTAAGCAGCATTCACACGAAAAGCAAATAAACATGCAGTAAGTTACACACTACCTTTACTTATACACAGTTAGAACAATAGAATAGTCAATTTTAGTGGAAAGTAATCAGAGTTGCTAAATTGTAGTGGTGATTAAAGTTTTGCAGATAGCTTCAAGAACTGAATGATTGAGGGAAAGTAGCTGCTCTGGAACCTAGTAGTGTGGAACTTTATCCTGACAGATGGGAGCTGTGTAAAAGTCCCATGGCCCATGTTGTGGAGATCTTTGATGATGGGTGTCCCTTCTAGAGGCAGCATCTCCTCTAGATACTACCGATGGTGGGCAGGGATGTGCCCATTATGTATTGGGCAGAGTCTGCTTCTCTCTGCAGCTTCTGATGCTCCTGCACATTCAAATTGCCGTACCAGGTCATGATGCATCTGATCAGGATACTTTCAACAGTACCTCTATAGAAGTTCGTTAGAATGTCGTGTGAAAGGCTGAACTTCTTTAAAAGTTCAAAGTAAAATTTATTATGTCACCACATACGATCCAGAGATACTTTTTCCTCTGGGCATACTCAGCAAATCTGGAACAGTAACTGCAAACAGGATCAATGGACAACAGACTCTGCAGGTCCAAATGTACATAAATACATAAATAGCAATAAATAACAAGAGCATGAAATAACAAGTTAAAGAGTTCTTAAAGTGAGATCATTGGTTGTGGAAATAGAATGAGTGTAGTTATCCCCTTTTGTCTGAAGGTTGAGGGGCAGTAACTGTTCTTGAACCTGGTGGTGTGAGTCCTGAGGCACCTGTACCTTCTACCTGATGGCAGTAGAGAGAAAAGAGTTGCCCTGTATGGTAGGGATCTTTGATGATGGATGCTGCTTTTCCATGACAACATTTCATGTAGATGTGCTCAAAGGTTGGGGAGGCTTTACCCATGATGTACTGGGCCGAATCCACTACATTTTGTAGGAATTTCCACTCCGATGCAGGCAGTTAATACACTTTCCACCACACATCTGCGGAAGATTGTCAAGGTTATTGATGACATGCCAATTCTCTGCAGACTTGAAAGGAAGTAGAGGTGTTGTGCTTTCTTTGTGTAACCCTCTCACCGGGGCTCGTATACAGACATGGTCCGTTAGCTAACTCTGCTAACAGCCACGTATCTCAGCGGTGAGAAGGCCACCTTTCATAAACGATATACGTCTAGAGTCAGTACGATTTGGGGTTCAACCAAACAGGAGCGTTGTGATGTTCCAATTAGATGAACCTCAGTTTGAGTGAATGCTGTGTAAATACTGCCCATACGTAATTATTGGTAGCCCAGAAATGATAGATCTTACGCCAGTATAAAATTATAAAAAATGGATATCTACAAAATTTTCAACTTTAACAAACAGTTGTAGAAAAAGAAAGGGGCCCATTACAGTTAAACCAGTCCAATAATGTTGGAGCTCATACTGCTGTAGATGGGGATGTATCTCTTTACTCACACACTGAACCCATGGTCTGCATGAAAGTACGCCACATTCTCAAACAAACTGGCTCTCTCTCAGAAGTACTGACCCTTCCCCCTTGGAGCTATTCATCTGCACAAAGCACTTCTTGCAATGGGGACTCTCCTTCCAATGGCATTCTGCAGCATCTTCACTTGTGCCTCACTCTGCAGCTCCCACCAAAAGACCCAAACCAGACTACTGTCCTTCAGAAAACTCTTCCCCACCGCTCTCTGGAACCTTTTCCTACATCCCACAATCCTGATTGGCTGACAAACAATCCTAAGTTGGTCAACGTGCCTCCTTTGCTGAAGCCAAAACACACTTTCCAGCATGGCACATTGCTTTTACAGAAAGCCGTTAATATAAATTACCTCACAGTATAGCAGTAGAAATCTTAACTAGGGCATTGCGTTTGCAATTACATTAATATGATGGGTCCAGGACAGGTCCTCTGAGATGAAGATACACAGGAATTTATACTTACTGACCCTCTCTACCTTTGATCTTCCGATGAGTACTGGCTCGTGGATCTCTGGTTTCCCTCTCCTGAAGTCCACAATCAATTCCTTAGTTTTGCTGAAAATGAGTGAGAGGTTGTTGTTATGACACCACTTAGCCAAATTTTCATTCTCCCTCCCATCTGCTGATTCAACTCCACCTTCAAAATGGCCCAAAAGAGTGGTTCATCAGCGAATCTGAATAAGATTTTGGAGCTGTGCTAAGCACACAGTCATAGGTGTAAAGTGAGTAGATCAGGGGCCGAAGCACACATCCTTATGGTGCACCTGTGCTGATGGAGATTGTGGCAATGTTTTTGCCAATCCAAACTGACTGGGTCTACAAGTGAGAAAATCCAGGATCCAATTGCACAAGGGGGTATTAAGGCCCAGGTCTTGGAGTTTACTGATTAGTTTTGAGGAAATGATGTTACTAAATGCTGAGCTGTAATCAATAAAGAGCGTGCTGATATAAGCACCTTTGTTGAAGATGTTCCAAGGTTATGTGAAGAGCCAATGAGATGGCATCTGCTGTGAACCTGTTACTTCGGTCGGCAAATTGGAGTGGATGCCAGTTGCCGTACAGACAAGAGCTGATATGCTTCAACACCAGCCTCTCACAACACTTCGTCACTGTGGATGTAAGTGCCACTGGGCGATAGTCATTTAGACAGGTCAACAAGCTCTTCTTGGGCACTAGTGTGATTGAAGCCTGCTTGAATCAGCTGGGTAACATACGCTGCCAAAGTGAGAGGTTGAAGAGGTTGAAGTTTGAAGAATCTGCTAAGAAAGTGAAAACGCTAGTGCACGTACCTGATGATTGTGTTTAAATGCTGGACCCAGAACAGATCTTCTGATATGTTAATTCCCCGGAATTTAAAGCTGCTGAATGTCTCCACAGCCGATCACCCAATGTAGACTGCCAGATAGTCAGCCTCCTTCTACTTCGTGAAGTCCATAGTCAGCTCTTGACTTTTGCTGATATTGGGCAGGAGGTTGTTGTTGAGGCATTTCTCAACCAGGAGTCCTATCCCTCCAATTGTGATTTGTCCGATAGCAAGGTCATATGCTAAACATATAGACTAGAAAGGGGAGTTTTTAAAGATGATAAAGTGGGAGACAATGACATCAGTTTGAAATGGGGTGCATTTAGTGGCAGTGATTGAGCCATTCAACAGCTGATAATGCACACAAGAAAGAGCGCATTGGTATTACCTACATGAGTATCCAAAGGTATTTGATAAAGCCCTTCATAATAAACCATTAGTCTATACTAAGCATGAGGAATAAAAACAAAAAATGCTGAAAACACACAGCAAGTGAAGAAACATTTGTGGAAACAGAGTTAACGTTGCAGGACCAAGACCTAGGAAAGAGAGAAAACAAGTGAGCTTTAAGTTCCACAGAAAGTGGATAGATAGAACAAAGGGATTAGAAGAGGCTTAAGTTTGTGTGGGGCTAAGTTATAGAATCATTCAGTCAGAGGGTTAATTAGGGCAGGGATTACAAATCCCTTTTATGCCATGAAGCCATACCGTTAACTGAGGGGTCTGTGGACCGCAGGCTGGGAGCCCCCGACTTTCAGCAAAATGGTGGTGCGACTGGTCACAGCGGCTGCTACAGGGTCAACAAAAGGAGCTACCACTCTACTGAAACGTACTTCTAATGATCGCAAGATCGTGCTATACATTAAGAACTTAAAGCACTGCAGGTCTGCACCATCAGTGAGTTACTCGCTGTCAGAAATAATGAAGGAGATGTGCAATGTCCTGCTTCCTGAGGCGACGGAGGCTTGCAATCAAATAACGAGTGGCCGTCATGGTCTCCTCTCTTGTGATCGCAAGACCTCTTTGGACATTGTTCCGCAGGCACGCCGCAAGTTTGACTTGCTGATTTATCGGATGAGATCGGGGCAGATGGTGGGGAGCTCCCTGGCCTTGGTTGTAGCAAGGACTAGGCCTGAAGCCACGGTGTCGCCTGCTTGCCGCGGCCAGAGTGAGGAGACAAAGCGGCGGTGTGGTGCAGCGTCCAGACTGGAGTTGGCACTGTCTTCCCAGGGTTTCGCTCGGCAGAAGCCAAGCTGACGGCTGATGTTTTGGTCGCACTCAATGGACCCTGGCCTCAAGCTGCCGGGGGAGAGGTGTCTGAGCTGTCACACTCTACCGGGGGTGGCGCAGTGCAGTTGTGGTCGACTGAAGGTTTCAATTGGACTGAGAAGTCTGGACTATGTACAGATATATTCGCCTGCTTTTCATTTTTACCAATATTCTACATGTGCCTGTATTTGCAAGTACTGAGCCTCCAAGCGACTGTGTCACGTTGCAGGCACCTAGTGGGAGTCAGGTGTTGTGGCCAGTTGAGAGATGATCTTGGTGGGCTGGGAAGTTTGGACTATATACTCTACATGTATATACTGTGTTGTTGGATATTTACTACTATACTATATGTGCCTATACTGTATATGCAAGCACTGGGCCTCAAAGCCACGGTATCACTTAGCGGGCATCGGGGCAGGTTGACATTTGATATTGGTGGGCAAGGGGGTCTGGACTATATACATGCATATTCTGTATTTTACTGACCTTTTTTATAGGTTTGTATACTGGCATGGATAGAGGTATGGCTGACAGCCAGCAGGCAGCGAGTGGGAATAAAAGGGACCCTTTTCTGGTTGGCTGCCTCAGGGGTCAGTTTTGCTAGTGTTGCTTGAATTGTGCAACTAGTGTTGCTCCTCAGGGGTCAGTTTTGGAACCACTACTTAAATTCACATTGTTTGTCAATTGTTTGGATAATGGAATTGATGGCTTTTTGGCAAAGTTTGCAGATGATACGAAGGTAGGTGGAGGGGTCTGTAGTGCTGAGGAAGCAATGCGATTGTAGCAGGACCTAGACAAATTTAAAGAATAGGCAAAAAATGGCAGATGGAATATAGTGTTCGAAAATGTATGATAATGTATTTTGGTAAAAGGAACAAAATTGCAGACTAATATCTAAATGGGGAGAAGGTTCAAACATCAGAGGTGCAGAGGGACTTAGGAGTCCTTGCGCAAGGCTCCCAGAAGGTTAATTTACAGGTTGAGTCTGTGGTGATGAAGGCAAAAGCTATGTTGGCATTTATTTCAAGGGAATAGAATGTAAAAGCAAGGAGATAGTGATGAGGCTTTATAAGACACTAGTCAGGCTGCACTTGGGGTATTGTTAACAGTTTTGACCCCATCTCTCAGAAAGGATGTGTTGTCAGTGGAGGGAGTCCACAGTAAGTTCTGGGATGATTCCGGGAATGAAGTGGTTAACATATGAAGAGCTTTTGGCGGCTTTGGGCCTGTACAGAAGAATATAGAGGGAATTTATTGAAATCTTTTGAATGTTGAAAGGGTGGATGTGGAGAGGATGTTTCCTATGGTGGGATATCTGTAACTAGAGGGCACAGCCTCAAAATTGAAAGGCGACCTTTCAGAATGGAGGTAAGGAGGAATTTTTTTAGCCAGAGAGTGGTGAATCAATGGAATGTTCTCGCATAGGTAGAGGCCAAGACCGTGGGTATATTTAAGGTGGAAGTTGATCATTTCTTGATCGGTCAGGGCATCAAAGGATATGGCAAGAAAGCAGATGTATGGGGTTGAATGGGATCTGGGATCAGCCATGATGGAATGGCAGAATAGACTCAATGGGCTAAATGGCCTAATTCTGTCCCTATGTCTTATGGTCTTATTACAAATAGGCTTCCAGTCACTACAGCATATCAACTAATACCTTTGATTCCTGTCACTGAACCTATTTTGAATCTAACTTCTGACATGAGGCATCCATAAAATACCTTCTGTGCACAAGAGTGTCATAAATTTTTGAATTCCATCATTCCTGTCCCCAGCATGCTTAATGTGAATTATGAATTCAAGACCCACCATTACACCTGTAGAATTTTAATTTAATTAAATAGATCCAGAATAAAGCAAAAACTTAGATCTTCACTGTGAAACAATCATAGTCTATCTGGCTCACTTGCAGAATAAAGTTCTTGTTGTTCTTACCTGCTGTGTGATTACATGTGTAACACTAAAATCATACAAGAGTCAACTGGCTATTCAAACTAATAAGCCTCACCATTCAAGGCTGTGTAGTACCACTTGGATATGTTTTGTGGTATGGAGCAGCTTAGCATATATGCCTGAACTTTAATTCCATGATTTTCAATCATATATTCAGTTCCCATGAGCCATACAAAATCACTTCGATACATGCAAGCCCTACTTCAGGTTTGAAGGAACCAACATGAGCAGTCCCTATTGACAACTAATTGCAGGTAATCCACCTTAATTAAAATGTTATTCTTCTCAGATGCTCCCTGTCAAACTTTCCAGTCCCTTGTTCCATCCTGATGCCCTGACCCACCCAGCATACCAGCCCTGTACTGTCCACCTTCCTCCCCATCTGGCCACTATTCCAGTCTCTCTGAACCTCATAAAACAGTGGTTCCAAAATAAAAATGAGAGAACAAGAGGAGAAGAGTCCAGTGATAAAGAAAGATCTGCTGCTGGAGGTCTGACACTTATTCACAATTAGGCTCATTCTCAGAGAGGCAAAAGAATTTCTTGAATTATCAACCTGATTCTCTTTCCCAACACCAGATTCCACAGTGTGGAGGAATTGCTGCAGGAATGTCCCACACACAAGAATGAAAATGCCAAAAGTGATGAACAAATGTGCACCATTACTCATACCACCAGGTTCAGGAACAGTTATTACTCCTCCACCATTAAGCTCTTCAACCAAAGGAGATAACTTCACTTGGTCCATCACTGAACTCTTCCCGCAACCTATGGACTCACAAGGACTCTTCATCTCATGTTCACAATAGTTATTGTTTATTTATTTATTACCATTCTTTTTGTCCTTGCACAGTTTGGTATCTTTTACAAAATGGTTGTCCACCCTGTTGATGTGGTCTTTCATTGATTCTATTATGGTTTATTGAGTATGCCTTCAAGAAGATGAATCTCAGGGCTGTACTTGATGATATACATGTACTTTGATTATAAATTTCCTTATTTCGAATGCCATGTGTATTTAAATACAACACCTTCAGTCCTGCATTCTTCGCTCTTTTGAATTTTGCCTCTGTGGTACAATTAAGCTCTTTGCTCTGTCTGTACTTGTACCAAGTCATTGGCTTGTCCTTCGTTACGTTCATGCTACACCCATCATCTACTTGTAAACCTGCTGGCTCATCCTCAGCTCTTTCATACTGGTTCCCAACACACTAAAATGTTAGTTTAAAACACTCTCAACAGCTCTAGTAAATCTACCCGCAAGAATTTTGGTTCCCTCGGATTCAAGTGCAACCCTTCCCTTTTGTGCAGGTCACACCTGTCCCAGAAGAGATCCTAATTATCCAGAAATTTGAATCACTGCCCCTGCTCCAATTCTTCAGCCACGCATTTATCTGACATCTCATTCTATTCCTATCCTCACTGTCACCTGGCACAGGCAGCAATCCCAAGGTCACTATCCTTGAGGTCCTGCTTCTCAGCTTCCTTCCTAACTCTCTGTATTTTTTTTTCAGGACCTCCTCCATTTTTCTTCCCATATCATTGGTACCAATATGTACCATGACTTCTGGCTGCTCACCCTCATTTTTCAGGATATTATGAACATGCAGAAACATCTCGGACCCTGGAGCTGGGAGGCAAACTACCACCCGTGCTTCCTTTTCGTGTCCACAGGATCGCCAATCTGACTCCTGACTATAGAGTCCACTGTTACTGCCACCATCCTCTTCATTTCCCTACCCTCCTGAACCACGGGACCAGACTCAGTGCCAGAAGCACAGCCACTGTTGCTTCCCTCAGGTAGGTCATGCCCACCAACAGTTCTCAAAATGGAGTACTTATTGTTGAGAGGGACAGCTGCAGGCGTGCTCTCCAATATCTGATATTCCTCCTTCACGCTCCTGACAGTCACTCATTTATCTGCCTCCTGTAGCTCTTGTCTATCACTGCTTCACTTTCCCTAACAAGCCGAAAGTCATCGAGCTGCAGCTTCAGTTCCATAACACGGTCTTTAAGGAGCTGCATCTCAATGAACCTGGTGCAGTTGCGGCCATTGGAGAGGCTGGAAGTCTCCTGGAAATCCCACATCTGACACCCAGAACAGAACACTGGCTCCATAGACATTCCCCCTATTCTGTCAAGATTTCAATAAGAAATAAGGAATGAACTTACCTACTTACCTTGCCTCTGCCTGTTTTCGCCAAAGCCCTGTTTGAGGCAAAGCCTTGCTACTCTGCCTCAGACCACTCCAATGACAACCACTCCCACGATCTCCACTCCACGAGGCGGTGCCTCTCTTCTATAGAGACTGGGTTTCCAATCAAAAATCTATTTTGGACCTATGCGGGAACACTCCTGTTCCATTTGCACAGTACTCTAATCAACGACTCCCCTCAAAAAACAGCTGTTGTTTCAAACTGTTTGTTAGACCAGCATGGGAACACTCCTTTGCATCCGATCATGGTCCTTCAGGGATATCACAGTCGTTGTTACACTCCAGAGCCACCTAAACAATGCATTTATAGAGAATATGTGTCAATTTAGTTCAATGCAAAATATTAAAGGAGTTTTATTTCAACTGAGTTGTGCTTGACTAATTTTCTGGTGTTACCAGTATTGATGGAAGGAAAAGAATTGTCATTTTGATTAAAGAGTTTAAAATGTTAAAATACATCAACTAAGCAGATTTGTAATTACTTTAGCATTGAGCTACAACAACTAGCTTTGTTCATCTCTAAGAAAATCAATCAGCTACATGAAACAGTGACCGTCAGGAACATGGGGTACATGACATAGTGATACTGACACCAGATCTGTCATGTAAACAGCTATACTAAAGATCAGAGGGCACAATTTGTAGAAACACAGTTGTAACAAACCACTACATAATGACATGGAAATAAAATGGATTACATGATTCCAATTTAGGAATCAGATTGGACATACATATTAATCCCAGATCTAACCCATTAGAATCCTCCTCACTAATCTGAGGGCATGTATCAAAATTACAAAAGCTGTTCCACAGACTACTCAATCAACAGTTCAACATGCTTATATTCACAGAATTATTCCTCACAACCAAGGGCCAAGACTCTTCTTCAACGAAGTGACATATTTCCAGGATGCAGTTGCCTTGGATCTACAGAGTTGACTCCAGATTAAGTTTAGCAGCATATAAATGTAATTCTTTCATCTTCTCTCTAATAGACCTTTGTACTTTCATTGTACATGGTGATACTGCTGGATAGACCATGTCGATACAACCTCTATTTTCACAGGAAGACCATGTCATGTTTTACTATCATACCACTATTATAAAAGAGATCGATTCAGAACAGAATCCGCCTCAGATAACTAGTTAACCATTACATATTGACAGCAATGGCAGCACCCAAGCTGAGATACAACGTAATTTTCGGTTTACCATTCAGCATGATAGTCAAGCCAAATTGAACAAGGAATGTAGAATAGTATGCCAGGAACACACTGTAAATTAAAAATAAAACTACCATGTTGATAAAGCTACAGCTTTGGTTTATAAGGATGCCAAACTTCAGAGATGGTTAACTGTGCCCACACCAATGGACCAGGGCTTAGCAATCCTACTATATTCAACTGTGAATGGTGGTGAGTAATAAACAACTCATTTTCCTTAGATAATCTATTTGAGTCAAGTTTGTTTTGCCTGCAGGATAGTCCTTCATGTTTTGAGGAGACCAATAAGTTCAGTGTGGGATATGCAAACACTATCACAGCTAAGATTTGTGGAGCTGAACTGGATAGGGGGATTAATTGAGTTCTTCTACTTTTTCTTGTCCTGCATGTCCTCCCATTGTGAATGCTCAAAACACACAATTGTCTTCATGGTACTTCACTGCTATCTGGAATGGTCTTGGGCCAGGATCTTAGAACAATTGGTGAGGATGTTACATTCTTCCAAAGAGATGTTAAGTACATTTTTCTGCCTTTGTTGAAGATGTCTTGTTGCTGCAGCATAGAGAGAAAAGAATTGCAGTAGATATTCGAGTTTGGTGGATGGATGATCTGGCATCCACTTTGAAACTGGTTGATCGCGATTATACCCTCTATGCTGGCATATTGATCTGCAAGAGGATAGTGATATTTAAACATCTAATAATTGATTTGAAAAACTTTGTGGAGCCAGTATTGCTGGCTTTTCTCTTGAGCTTTTAGCCAGTCGAGGGAGGTACTTCCACTTGGTAACATTTGGGTGAGGAGCTACCACTCTAAATCTTGCAGAATGAATCTAGACCCATCAGCCGGCAGAGTGTATGTGGCAACAGGACCTTTCAGTCTGGCTCTGGAGTTGTAGGCAACCATGACCAACAAATATCAGACAGCACTGTGGGGGGGGGGGGGGGTAGCTAAATTTTCTGTTAGGTTTTTAAGGGTGCTCTAGGGGTCTCACTGGCAGACTTCTGGTGCTGGGCCAGTTTCTTCCTGGGATTTGGGGTTAGCAGGAGTGGTGTTTATCAGTGAGAAAATGGTCCATAATCTGGTAGTAATCCGGGGGGGCAGGGGGTGTGGCAATTACAGCAGCTGGAAGTTAGGGTGTTGGAGGAGAGTGGCGAAGAGGAGCAGGAGAGCAGTGTATTAGTAGGGCGAGAGGGAATTGGTAAATGAAGTGGTGAGAGAGAATAGGTCAGGAGGAGGATGACTGGACATGCAGTAACTAATGTGTGGTGATAGACATGAGTAGCTCCATGGATGTCCCAATGCTCAATGAAGGAAGAGAATGGTGCATGTATTTCCTGAGAGATCTTGGCTATTGTCTTTACAACGGACCCCTCATGAAGTCCACAGGCAGTGTGGCAATTTCTTGTAATTTCAACAAAGTTAAATTGGGAAACTTACCTATTGAACTTCCATTAAGCTAAAGGTAGAATAAGTTCAGTGACTCCATTTGTTTCAATAGAGGGATAAAGCAGTAAAAGCAAGCTTTGGGTAATTTCCTTTAAAAATTCTATTTACTGAACTGTATTTAAAAATTTAAATAATTAGCAAGCATGACACACCATTAGATAGTCCTGAATCATTTTCAAAGTGTTACTGGTGATGAAATCTGTCTTTAAAGCAAAGATGGTTATGGCTTCAGGAACTAACTGTGATTAATTATGGAAGGAGAGTGGCAGGAGGAACAGGATTGCAATTAATATTATTCATTAAAGTCCGTCACGAGCCTTGTGGCCCATCAGGCTGGTGCTTATGCTGGTTTCCGTGGCGTGAGGCAACTGAGAGTATGAGACTGCCCCCCAGATGGGACGCCAGTCTAGCGTGAGGTTACCGATCCTCAGCTGGGTAGACTGGAGCATTGTGTGGTTAAGTACCTTGCTCAGGGACACACACGCTGCCTCGGCCGAGGCTCGAATCCACGACCTTCAGATCGCTAGTCCAACGCCCTAACCACTTGACCACGCGCCACACGTAATATTATTGACTATTGTCTTAAAGTCATATGTGTGATGCAGTGAATTCCACACTGGATCATATGGTGGAGAGGGTCAGTAGTTTTAATTTCCTTGGCTTTAATGTATCAGAGTATCTTTCCTAATTCCAGCACATAAGCATTATCACAAAGTGCCTCTAATTTCTTAGAAGTTTGCATAGATTTGGCATGTTACCAAAAACTTTGACAAACTTCTATAAATGCACAGTGGAGGGTATCCTAACTGGTTGCATTTGACCTGGTATGGAATCACCAATGCTCTGGAATGGAAAAGGGCGATAGAAAGTTGTGGACACGGCCCAGTCTATCATTGGTAAAATACTCCCCACCACTAAATTTACATGGAGTACTGCAAAAAGAAAGCCGCACCCATCATCAAAGACCCCCAACATCTAGGCGATGCCTACTTCTCACTAGTACATTCAGGCAAGAGGTACAGAAGCCTTAGGTCCAACACCATCAGGTTCAGGAACAGTTATTATCTTACAGCCATCAGGCTTCTGAACCTGCGTGGATGACTTCCTTCACCACTACTCTGAACTAATTCTATGACTTACAGACTTACTTTCAGGTCTCTTTACAACTCATGTTCTCAGTATTATTTAAATTCGCACAGTTTGTCCTCTTTTGCACATTGGTGTTTATCTTGTCTGCTCATGTGTAGTTCTTCATAAAATTATGAAGATTTTTGAAGATTAGCTTTACGTGTCACATGCGTGTTGAAACATACAGGGAAGTGTGTTGCTTGTGTCAAATTGAATCATTGAAGATTGTGCTAGGGACAGCTTGCAAGTGTTGCAATGCTTCCAGATACGCTTCCAACGTAGCATGCCCACAACTCACTAACTCTAAGCTGTACATCTTTGGAGTGTGGGAGGAAACTGGAACACCCAAAGGAAATTCTCACGGTCACGAGAGAGTACATAAAAAATCCTTACAGACAGTGGCAGGAATTGATCCCCGATCTTACACTGAGTGCTGTAATGTGTTGTGCTAACTGCCATACTGCCGCGCTGTCCAATTGGATTTCTAATTTTTCTGTAAATGCCTGCAAGAAAATAAATCTCAAGGTAGCATATGGTAACATATACGTACTGTGATAATAAATTTACTTTGAACCTTGAAAGATTGCCATGGGTACAGTATACAGAGCAGAAAATCACCAGTTAGCAAGCGACACTGATTTAATTGCACAGTTGCCATTTTGGAGCTTAGTGTACCATTTGCATTTTCTAAATTCACATACATGAACATACATTAACCAGGTGAAGGGACCTCACAGTGCTATTTATAGGATCCAGTAACAAGTTCCAGTTACTTTTACTCATTAAGTATTTTTCTCATATTATTACAATTCTGCGCATTTGTGGTTTCTACAGTAGCCTATAGTTTCAAGAGTCTACAAACAATTTGTTCTCAGCTACAGGTACATGAGAGATTCTGCAGATGCTGGAAATCTAGAGAAACACCCACAAAATGCTGGAGAAACTCAGCAGGTCAGGCAGCATGTATAGAGAGGAGTAAACAGTTGACGTTTCAGGCCAAGGCTTTTCATCAGTCTTACTGATGCCGAGTTTCTCCAGCACTTTGTGTGTGTTGCTCACAGATACAGGTGCGACGGTAGTCTACCCTCTTGGGATGCATAATTGGACAATGATAGAAGGTTATATAAAACAGGATAACCTTCTGAAGGGTGCAATAAGAGGAAGAGGAGGAGGAAGAGGTGGTGGATGAGGAAAACACTCAGCAGGAGGTAATTTGATACTCTCAATCCTTCCACTTTTTTTATAAGGCACAGGTCAGGAGTCTGACGGAATACCTCCACTCAAGTGGATGAGTTCAGCTCCAACAATACACAACATTGAGGATAATACAGCCTGTTTGACTAGTCACATCAACCACTTTTAGCTGTCATTCTTTTCATGCTGGTTCATAGTGTCTATAGTGTATACTATCTGCAAAATGCACTGCTGTTGCTAAACTATTTTACTCTACGCACTTCTCCCAACAAAATCAACAATCTCAACCACCAAGAAACTTCTTTTACCTCAATCTTGCAACTCCCTACCCGATAGAAATGTGGGTCTCACTTCTTCAGGCAGACTGCAGCAATTCAAGTTAGTGGCTCACTTTCATTTTTTTTCAAAGACAGTCATGAATGGGCAATGAATGTTTGTCTTGCTGAAGACTGCCAGAAGCCCAAAATGAATATAAAGATAATCACAAAATGCTGGAGGAACTCGGCAGGCCAAGCAGCATCTATGCAAAAGAGTACAGTCAACGTTTCGGGCAAAGACCCTTCATCAGTGTTTAGGGAGTAATACTCTAAAACCAGTGTTTGACACATTATTTTTCACTCATCAAGTTCAGCCCTTTGCTGCAACCATAACTCCAACCACATCATCATGAAGTGTGAAGGTCACCATGGCTCTGAACTTTTAGGGGAAAGCCTCTTCCCCATGTGGATTTGGAAATACAGTTATATGTTGCACATTGTATGAGAAAAATCACTGAGATTCTTTGCCTAGAGAGGCAAAAATGATTTCACCCTTCTTCTCAGAGAAAGGGGATAAAGTGGTGTGATTAAATGACTACTTTATCTGGTTTTGCTGTGATGCATATTTGACCACTTGTGCATTGCTTTGTGGGCACGTGCAAGCCCTACCCTATATAGGGACAGCAATAGAGCAGTAATTAAACCGTGATTAATCTAGAGCAGAAGTTCTCAACCTTTTTTATGCCATAAACCAATACCATTAAGCAAGGGACCCCAGGTTGGAAACCCCTGCTCGAGAGGCTTGGACTAACAATCCGAAGCCCCAAGTTCAAATCCAACTATGGCAGCTACAGAACTTATAGCAATTGGAGCTGAACTACAATATTTCCCTGCTTGATCTAGCTTATTAATTCTGTACTATTACCCTTTTTAGTTCCCTTTCAAGATTAAGTTGGGAAATTTTAAATATTCAGGCTGAATATGAAAAGTAGTTAATACTTCAATTTGGCTGGAAAAAGCTTGAAGCAATTCAGTACACAAGCAGCATATGCAACATTTCAGGTATTTACTTAACGTTACATTGGCTTGTTCAGAGATGATTGCACAATGTTCAAAACCATTTGCAACTCCTCAGTAAATGAAGCAATACGTGCATGCACGTTCAGACAAGGCCTGATAAGTGGCAACCAACACTCATACCATGATAATAACCATCCCCAACAAGAGACAATTTAACCAGCTACCCTTAGCCTTCAATGGTGCCATCATTAGAGTGCCCACTTCGTTGCCGCTGCTACTGTGTGGTAACCAGAATATCCGGAGGAGAAGGCCCCGAATCCTCGGCTTTGCTTGTTTCGGTGGCTGGGGCGAGGTCGAAGGCACTCAGCAGAGGATGGTGCTCGGGAGGCTGTATTGGAGGGGCTGGTCGGAGGCTCGAAGTTTTCGGACGGATGGACTCAGTGTCGGCTGTGGTCGACTGCTTCCAAGGCATCGGCAGTTGTCGGTTTCTGGAGGTTTATGGCAGGGAGTTTCTCCCTTTTGCCACCTGCTGTCGGGGACTTGGGAGTCAATCGGGACTCGAGACTTTTTTTTACCATGCCCATGGTCTGTTCTTTATCAAATTATGGTATTGCTTTGCACTGCTGTAACTATATGTTATAATTATGTGGTTCTGTCAGTGTTAGTCTTTGGTTTGTCCTGTTTTTCTGTGATATCACTCTGGAGGAACATTGTATCATTTCTTAATGCATGTATGCATTTCTAAATGACAATAAAAGATGACTGAATGTTCTCATAATCTAATCTACTGAATCTTCCACCATCTCTCTCTCAAGAGCTCTACTGAAGAGAAGCTCAACTGGCCTGGCTACGAATACCATGGCTACAAGGGCACACCAAAGGCTCTTTTGTCAGAGCTTTTATAGATATGTAAAAAGGAAAAGACTGATAAAGACAAATGTAGGTCCCCTGCAAACAGAAACAGGTGAATTGATTATGGGGAGCAAGGACATGGCAGACCAATTGAATAATTACTTTGGTTCTGTCTTCACTAAGGAGGACATAAATAATCTTCCAGAAATAGTAAGGGACAGAGGGTCCAGTGAGATGGAGGAACTGAGCGAAATACATGTTAGTAGGGAAGTGGTGTTAGGTAAATTGAAGGGATTGAAGGCAGATAAATCCCCAGGGCCAGATGGTCTGCATCCCAGAGTGCTTAAGGAAGTAGCCCAAGAAATAGTGGATGCATTAGTGATAATTTTTCAAAACTCGTTAGATTCTGGACTAGTTCCTGAGGATTGGAGGGTGGCTAATGTAACCCCACTTTTTAAAAAAGGAGGGAGAGAGAAACCGGGGAATTATAGGCCGGTTAGCCTAACGTCGGTGGTGGGGAAACTGCTGGAGTCAGTTATCAAGGATGTGATAACAGCACATTTGGAAAGCAGTGAAATGATCGGACAAAGTCAGCATGGATTTGTGAAAGGAATATCATCTCTGACGAATCTCATAGAATTTTTTGAGGATGTAACTAGTAGAGTGGATAGGGGAGAACCAGTGGATGTGGTATATTTGGATTTTCAAAAGGCTTTTGACAAGGTCCCACACTGGAGATTAGTGTGCAAACTTAAAGCACACGGTATTGGGGGTAAGGTATTGGTGTGGGTGGAGAATTGGTTAGCAGACAGGAAGCAAAGAGTGGGAATAAACGGGACCTTTTCAGAATGGCAGGCGGTGACTAGTGGGGTACCGCAAGGCTCAGTGCTGGGACCCCAGTTGTTTACAATATATATTAATGACTTGGATGAGGGAATTAAATGCAGCATCTCCAAGTTTGCGGATGACACGAAGCTGGGTGGCAGTGTTAGCAGTGAGGAGGATGCTAAGAGGATGCAGGGTGACTTGGATAGGTTGGGTGAGTGGGCAAACTCATGGCAGATGCAATTTAATGTGGATAAATGTGAAGTTATCAACTTTGGTGGCAAAAATAGGAAAACAGATTATTATCTGAATGGTGGCCGATTAGGAAAAGGGGAGGTGCAACGAGACCTGGGTGTCATTATACACCAGTCATTGAAAGTGGGCATGCAGGTACAGCAGGCGGTGAAAAAGGCGAACGGTATGCTGGCATTTATAGCGAGAGGATTCGAGTACAGGAGCAGGGAGGTACTACTGCAGTTGTACAAGGCCTTGGTGAGACCACACCTGGAGTATTGTGTGCAGTTTTGGTCCCCTAATCTGAGGAAAGACATCTTTGCCATAGAGGGAGTACAAAGAAGGTTCACCAGATTGATTCCTGGGATGGCAGGTCTTTCATATGAAGAAAGACTGGATGAACTGGGCTTGTACTCGTTGGAATTTAGAAGATTGAGGGGGGATCTGATTGAAACGTATAAGATCCTAAAGGGATTGGACAGGCTAGATGCGGGAAGATTGTTCCCGATGTTGGGGAGGTCCAGAACGAGGGGTCACAGTTTGAGGATAGAGGGGAAGCCTTTTAGGACCGAGATTAGGAAAAACTTCTTCACACAGAGAGTGGTGAATCTGTGGAATTCTCTGCCACAGCAAACTGTTGAGGCCAGTTCATTAGCTATGTTTAAAAGGAAGTTAGATATGGCCCTTGTGGCTACAGGGGTCAGGGGGTATGGAGGGAAGGCTGGGTTCTGAGTTGGATGATCAGCCATGATCATAATAAATGGCGGTGCAGGCTCGAAGGGCCGAATGGCCTACTCCTGCACCTATTTTCTATGTTTCTATGTTTCTATGTATGATTCACTTCTAACAACTCAAAGCCTTTTAATTCTTTGCCTAGCACAATTGAAGTACTAAGGAACAGTATATGTGCTACCTTTATTCAAGAAAGACAGGAGGCCGAAGCAGGTTATTGCAGGCTTTAGTGGTAGGAAGGCTATTGGAATAAAATTCAGAGAGCTAGGATTTACCTATGGGCATCTAGATGAAGAGTCTAGACCTGAAACTTTGACTATCTATTTCCTTTCACACATGCTGCCTGACCTATGGTGTTCCTCTGGTATTTTTGCTCCAGAGTAAAGCAGCCATTTGATTGGCATCCCATGCACTATCCTCAACACTGGTTCTCTCTATCACTGGCAAATATAGGTTGCAATGAGTACAAAATGCACTGCAGTTGTTCATTCAAACCCATATCACATCCAAGAGGGACCTGGCTGGAATGTACATGGATACGTCACAACCTGCAGGTTCGCCCCAAGGGGAAATGTGCTGCTGGCTCTTCTTCACCACTTGGTCTAAATCAGGAAATTTCCTTCATAATAGCTTCACTGGATGGACTGCAGTGGTTCAAAAGGAAGGCTCACTGCCACCTCTCAAGTGCAATTAGGATATGCGATAAATGCTGGTTTGATGGCAATGCCTGCAGGGAAAACCACCGAGAACAGGCCTAACGCGTTAACTTAGATAGGCAGGTGCAATAAAGAGGAGGAACAAAGCAGGAAAGCAATTTGCAGATCAGATTTATTTAATACTCACGCTCGGTATGCAAAACAATAAAAGAAGAGGACCTCACCAGTATATCTACACCCAACTGATGTTCAGCCCAGTTATGAGTGTGCATTTAGGAGAGTGGCGAGATGGACTTGTTGGCTGCTGTGTGGCTGCAGGCATCTTCTGCCTCGTGGAGACTTGTGAACTGCTCAGGCGATGAACTGTTCTAAAGAATGGAACACTTTTGTATCACGGGCTGGACGTTTATAGAAACACAGTTAACTGTGGACTGCCTGCTGTAGATAAACCTATGTCTTTCTAGACTCTTCTGTATCTTCCTTGAAGGCAATCTTTCTGTCCGTGCTTCATTCTTTGGTTTCTGTTCATTTTATTATTTGGGATATTTACTATATTATGACGTATAAATTAATTTTGTCCAACACTAAAATAATCACCAAATGAAAATGAAAGTGCAAGAAGGCCAAAAACAACCCAGCAAATTGTAACAGAAGAAAGCATTCTAGTAGACAAGATCACCCAGGAGAAAGAACAAGACTTATCAGAAACAAAATATGTGTTTATCTGCCAGTGATCTGATGGTGATCCAATGTTTTACTGAATACAAGATCAAACTTTATTAGATAAATCTCATTAGGTAAATTTATCATTATATTTGTAAGATATCCTTCAGGATTTCAGCATAATATCATAAGAAATAGTAGAAGTGGGCCATTCAGCCCATCAAGTCTGCTCCACCATTCAATCATGGCTGATTGTTTAACCACATTCTCGCCATAACTTTGAACACATAATTATCAAAAATCTATCAATCTCTGCCTTTAACATACCCAATAACTTGGTCTCCACAGCCCCCTGTGACAACAAATTCCACAGATTCACCACCCTCTAGCTGAAGAAATTCCTCCTCATCTCATTTTAATTTTTTAAAGGATGTCCCTTTATTCTGAATCTGTGCCCTCTGGTCTTACACTTTCTCACTAATGGAAACATCCTCTCCAAATTCACTCTATCCAGGCCCTTCAGTATCCAGTAGGTTTCAATGAGAGTCCCCTGCCCGTGCACCCGCCCCCACCCCCCCCCATCCTTCTGAATTCTATTGAACACACACAGAGATAACAAACACTTCTCATTTTATTCCTGGGATCATGCTTGTGAATCTCCTCTCGACCCTTACCAGGGCTTCCTGAGATATAGGGCCCAAAATTGCTCACAATATTCCAAATGCAGTCTGACCAATGCCTAATAAAGCTTCAACAGTACATCTGGAGTTATTCATTAATTTTAGTTTGGATGCATTAAACTGAAACAAATTAAAGGAAATACTCTGTGGTGTATTCACTTGAATGGCAGCTTGAACGGTCCTTCCAGTCTTGAAGGAGTAGTTCAATGATTCACTATATCTTACTTCAATCGTAGTTAAGAAGGTGAGCTGAGACCCATTTGTTCATTACAACAACATATACATGTGAACATGCGCGCACACACATGCAAACACACATAGCAGTAACGAATAGGTAACATAACAGATACTATATATGTAATTGATGACAAGAAAATCTTAAGGAAATGGAAAAGTAGTTACTGAAATAAGGAACTAAGTAAGATGATGTCAATTAAGAGGATAACAATGTTACATTTAATAAGCTATGGAATAAAAGGATAGCATTTGATTGCATAGAAGAGTTAAGTAGAGCCTTAGGAAAAAAAACGTATTAAGATAGTCTATCATGGAGGGCAGAGGTGAATTGGGACCTCATTTGGAATTCTCAGAGCAGATGTTGAATTAAAGCTAGTTACAAGATCTTGAAAAAATCATTTAAGTATTAAAACTACTTGGAACCACGCACTTGAAGAAATTGATGGTTTCCTGTACTTTACAAAACTTTCCTTTTTTTATTTCATATTGACAATGTTTTCTTTTCAATCCCTATCTTAACGTTCTGGAAACTTCAATGAAAAAAATGTATTGACATATTTAATCAAATCTTACTAGAGCAGGCCATCCTGCTTGTTACGTTACTTCTGTTTAAACGTACCGTGGGTTAACAGTAAAAAATTATATTCTGGAAGAATTAGAGAACTTTTATTTACAGTAATAAGCAAACACGTCTTAACCCAGCCACGTGCTGGAACATTCTGGCAATCCCGTCCATGCTCAGTGCTCTGTCCAATCATGTACTGGTACATCATTGCATGTGATATCACCACATCTTCCTTTCCTTAAAAAGAAAAACAATTAACAACATTAATCAAAGCAAATACATAATTTAACAAGTCTCTATCAGTCTCTCTGTGGGTTTACGAACACGAGTAGACCTTCTAAGTGGTACACACAGATCTTGTGTTTCCTTGTGATTATCTACATGTTTTGTCTCGTCTGCATGAGTTAACTGAATCTCTGAAGTTGGCTCTTTCTTGAGGTCTTTGCGATTTCTTCTTCCCACTGCTCCCTCCTCTGTTTGGACCATGTATGATCTGGGTTGTAATTCACATACTGTAGCTTTCTGTGTCCATGCGTTCATTTTGTCTTGTATCACTTCATCTCCCTGATGAAGTCAGGTAATGGACGAGAACGTCTATCAAAGTATATTTTCTGCTTTGCTTTGTGTTCATCTTTCCATCTTTTCACTTGTTCACCCTTTTCTGTTCTCAGAAGGCTCTCACCCATTGGCAGATTAGATCTCAAACGTTGTCCCATCAAGAGCTGAGCAGGCGAAAATCCACATTCAAGTGGAGTACTGCGGTACGCTATCAAGGCTTTATAAAAATCACTTGCACTATCTTTTGCTTTGTGCATCAGTTTCTTGATAATTCCTACCGATTTCTCGACTAATCTATTAGACTGAGGGAAAAATGGACTAGATGTTGTATGTTTCATGCATTCACTACTGAATTGTGGACCATTGTCTGTGAAAACTTCATCAGGTACACCATGTCTTGAAAAAACTGATTTCATGCATGTAGTTACTGCCCAGACAACACACTTCAGGATACAATGAGAAGTAATCTGTTATTAATAGATGGTCTTTGTTGTTAGTTATAAAAAGATCAACGCCTACCTTCTGATAAGGTCTCTGAGGATTTGGGTGTGGATGCAGTGGCTCCTTAGGGTTGCTAGGTTGGTACTTAAGGCATATTTGACAAGACACCAATTCTGCATTCTCTTGATTCAACCTGGGCCAAAATGTCACTTCCCGTGCTCTTCCCTTACATTTTTCAATGCCTAGGTGGCCTTCGTGAATTTTACCAAGCATTTCTTTCTGGAGACTTTTACTACTACCTTTGTACAATAACACAGTTCTGATCTGTGGTTCCAATAATCTTGTACTACTGAGGTACAGTCATGCCTATTATCTGGCCATCCATCTAAAACCACCTGTATTACCTGATTGAGTATTTTGTCCTTCTCTGTCTTAAGGCACAGCAGTTCCAACTTTTTGGGAGCAACAGGTACAGTTTCTATAACCATATCAATAAGTACCTGAACATCAATAACATTCTTGTGACTGTCTTTTGTTGTTGGTTTCACAGCTCTGGAAAGTGTGTCAGCCTTGTACATGAATTTTCCAGGTGTGTATGACACATTCAACACATATTTTTGTGATTTGATCATCATTCGCTGAATTCACAAAGGACAGTCGCTTAAAGGTTTGTTAAACAATGCAATCAATGGCTTATGATAGGTTTCAGCATTAATAGATTGCCCTGACACAAATTGATGAAACCTGTCACAAGCAAACATAATGCTGAGCAATTCTTTTTCAATTTAGGCATACCTTGTTTCTGGAACAGATAATGACTGAGATGTATATGCCACAGGTAGCCATTCTGATCATGTTTTTGCAGTAATACTTCCCCTAAGCCTGCTTGAGATGTCATAAGTGGAGGCGCTGGGAGGGGACCCAAATGCAAGACACAGACACTGAAGTACTAGGAACAGGACTTGACTAGAGAGCTGGGACAAGAACACAGACTTGGGCTAGGACATTGGCTAGGCAAGTGGGATCCGAACAAGGAACTGGGAACCAGGAGCCTGGGTTTGGACTCCGAGACTGGACAAGGACCCAGAACCTGGGTCTTGACTCAGGTTCAGACCCAGAACTAAGCGAGGACATGACGTGGCTACAGGACTGGATGTGGCTTGGGTTCTTCGAGGTGAGAACATGACGAGGCTTGGGTTTGGGCTCCAAGCTGGAGACTGGACAAGGATCCAGAACTTGGGTCTTGACTCGGGCTCGGACCCCGGACTAAGCGAGGACATGACGTGGCTGCAGGACTGGACATGGCTTGGGTTCTTCGAGGCGAGTACATGATGAGTCTTAGGTTCTTCGAGGCGAGGACATGATGAGGCTTGGGTTCAGACTCCGAGCCAGAGACTGGACAAGGACCCAGAACCTGGGTCTTGACTTGGGCTTGGACTCCAGAACTAGGGTAAGGCATGACGTGGTCTTGGGAGACAGGACTAGGCGAGGCTACAGGACAGAACGAGAGGCTCCTGGGCAAGATGAGGCACATGGGCAGGGCGAGGCACATGGGCAGAACGAGGGACTCCTGGACGTGGCTTGGACAGGACGAGGGACTCCTGGACGTGGCTTGGACAGGACGAGGGACTCCTGGACGTGGCTTAGACAGGGCGAGGGAACCCCAGCACTGGGCTGGGAAGGGTACTCATGGGCTGGGCAAGGCACATGGACAGGACGAGAACACAAAGCCTTGACTTGGTTGAGGGAAAACAGGAACGCAGAGCCTTGGTCGAAGGAGAACAGGAATGCTGAGCCTTGGTCAAGAGAGAACAGGAACATGGAACACAGAGCCGGGACCCCTCCTTGGATAAAGGACGTAGGGCCGGGGCTCATACACAGAATGCTGAACACGACAAGACGGTTCCCAACACAAGGTAGCGGCAAAACGGCCAGACCTACCTAGCGAAGGCGTGGACACAGAGACAGTTCCCAACACAAGGCAGCAGCAAGCGGCCAGACCTACCTGGGGAAGGCATGGACAGAGACAGCTCCAAACAACAAAAGACAGTTCATTATCGAGCACAGTAAGGCTCCGGTCTAGCTCCAGCGGTAGAACTTGACAGCGATACAGGCAAGGACGCAGGTGAGGTTGCAGGCAAGGCTTCAGGCGGAAGGGGAAGGGAACAGTCCAGCAACTGAAGCTGAACCAAGGAGCTATTTATGTAGCCAGCCCAAAATGTGAATCAGTTGCCTCAATTAGAGCACACAACAGAAAAGGGGAAAAACCAGAAAACCTGGAATAAGAAGCGATGGACCAGACTGTGAACTGGAATCCGGACTTCACAGACCGGACCATGACATGAGATGCATCATATGAGATTTTGATGGGTCTCTCAGCATCACAAAATTTCAACACAGGTTCTTTTGTGAGTACTTTCTTGAGATTTTGCCATGCCTTCACCTGTTCATGGCTCCAGCTTCATTCATTACTCTTTTCTGTTAGCTGCCTCAATGGAGCAAGCTGTTCCGAGAGATCGGGTATAAATTTTCCCTTATGGTTAACCATTCCCATAAACCTCTGAACATCCTTTTTACATTGCGGTCTTGGCATGTTCTCAATAGCAGAAACCTTCAATGGATCAGGACGCATACCCTCCTTGCTGATGATATCACCTACAAATGTAAGTTCAGTCACTCCCAATGACATTTGTCTTTATTCAATTTCAGGTTAGCCTTGCGTGTTGCCTCAAAGACTTGTCTGAGTCTGGCGTCATGTTCTTGTTTAGTCGATTCCCAAATAATAATATCATCCATGGATGTATCTACGCCCTCAATGTGCTCATATAACATGTGAATGGTTTTATGGTACACTTAAGGAGCTGATGCAATTCCAAAAGGGAGCCTAAGAAAACAGTATCTGGCAAAAGGAGTGTTAAAGGTACACAATTTTGAACTTGGTTCATCTAATTTGAGTTGCCAGAATCCGGAGGATGCATCTAATTTACTAAAATACTTTGCATTAGCAAAAACCATGACATAATTTCTTCACGAGTAGGCAATTTGAAATGTTCTCTTTTAATGGCCTGATTCAAGTCTCTTGGATCTAAACAAATCCTCAGTTTTACATTTTTCTTATCAACAATGACAAGCGAATTGACCCATTCAGTTGGCTCATCAATTTTTTTATGACTCCTAGCCTTTCCATTCTGTCTAGCTTTGTTTTCAGTTGATAACGTAATGCAAAAGGTACTTTTCTATATGGATGTATTACGGGTTGCACTGTATTGTCAATTTTAATCGATTGCTCTCCTGGAAGACAACCAAGCCCTTTAAACAAGCCTTCATACTCTTTCAGCAAGTCACTGTATTCTGACTTTGTGTGGGTAAACAGAACTAAAATTCTTTTCACCAATTTAAGTCTTTCACAGGCAGGTAAACCCAGAATTGACTGTACATTTTTTGGCATGACCGCAAATGAAAGTGTATGCACAATATTTTTGTGTGATACCTTTGCCGCGCATGTTCCTTTAACTGGAATGTCTGCACCTGAATACCCAGTCACTTTTATATTTGTCTGATGTAACTTCAGTCTTGGCTTTAAAGCATTAAACTCAGATTCTGCAAGAACTTTTACTTGCGCTCCAGTATCAAGTTTAAACAGAATATTGTTTTGATTCACTTGCAACGGAATAGTCCAGTCATTCTTACTTTGTTTATTTTCACAAAGCACATCTATATAAAATTCATCACGTTCATCTTCAAGCTGAGGTTTTGGTGGGGGTTGCAAACCTTCCATTTTACCGTTTACAGTTTGAACTTTTTTCTTCTTCTCTTTTTTTTCCGATTATTTTCGATTCTTGATTCTTGATTCTCCCCTATTATTCTTCCAGAACCACTTCTGACACCATGTTATGTTATTCCTGGTTAAATGTACCATGGGTTAACATTAAAGAATCATATTCTGGAAGAATTAGAGAACTTTTATTTACAGTAATAAACAAACACGTCTTAACCCAGCCACGTACTGGAACATTCTGGCAATTCCGCGCCTGCTCAGTGCTCTGTCCAATCATGTACTGGTACATCATTGCACGTGATATCACCACATTGCTCTGGATGCAGAGACCTTGTCATGCTGGTTCAAAGCGCTCAGTCTCCATCAACAAGATATGAGTGCAATAGGGTCCCTAATAACAAAATAAGGCACCCTCAGCTTTGAATGTTATTGATAGCTTTTATAACTAATGAAGCCAATGACCTTGTTTTACTGTCAGAAAAATCAGTCATTTAATAGTTTTTGAATATGCCTGACAGCACTAGACATTAAAGATCTATTGAAACTGAATAATTCTAAAATTATAATTGTGTTTTAATGCATGATTTTAGCTTGAACACTAATTATTGAAGAACACTAAGATAATTTAAAAGTAATTTTCCTTGCCTCTTTGCCTCATATCCACTGTCCCAAAGTCTCAGTGTAATCAATGGGGTCTTGGACTCTCAACCATTGGAGAAGTGATTTCTTCAATCTGGGGATTTAGGGGAATCTCTAAAATATGGAGCCCCACACCAGACTCCATTGGAAGTTCATTACGTGAGGGAACTGAGAGATTTAGCATTCCAGATCTATCAGGAAGGCCGGGACTTATATGTTTGATCTTGAATATATAGAAGTCCCAAACTTGCTTCCATTTACCCTGGTATAAACTGGTGGGATTATTGCAACTGTTGCATATTATCAGTTCAGCAAGATCCAGGACAACAAATATACATCCTAGTTAGTGGTGTCAAATGTGTGTTTAATTTGCAAGGAATGTGACAAAGCTCAAACATAGTGTACAACTATATTTCTGGTACAAGTGATGAATGATTACCGTTTGTTTTATACAACTGATTGCCATTTATTTGGTTAACTAACTATTCTGCATTAATAAAACCAAAATTGCTTTTCACAAATCAAAATATGTGCCGTACCTGGAAAATTGTGCTAACTAGAAAAGGGAAAAAGAGCAAAGAGTCAATGAGAAAATATATACTGGTTAACCTATAGGGGAGCCCAAACGTATTTTATAAATGTAGAATTTGTTTTGTCTGTGGTACTGGGAAGACAGGTGGCCGTGAATAATACATATGAGAGATGGAGAAGTGAGAAAGAAACGTATAGCTTTTTATTTTGCTTGTAAGTCATTTACTCAAAATGCTCTTTCATATTACGATCAGTACGTGATACACAGGGAAGCTTGACAGTGACCTATAACGGTCAAAACATACATGAATACATAACATATCCCTCCACCCTTATTGTAAAGATTTCTCTCCCTTTCTGTACATAGAGCAGCTGCTGAATCAGTAACACTCAATCAAGTAATCATCCAGTTCAATCAACAATACAAAACATGGTTTTTTTCTAACCTAGGGAAAGAGGGTAGGCTGTCTCTATTCTCAGATATAACCCTGAGGATTATTTTGCATCAAATTCTTGGGATTAGACACTAGAGATCAAATCTGTCTATAGGCTTCCTGTTTCTGTGAGGGTAGCGATAAACTGGGGCTAACGCCAGAATCGTTTTACCTCTTGGTGGTGTATGTATAGATCTTGGCTTGGGTACTGCATGGTCAGTAGGGGGCACCTCAGAAAGCACAGCTGCTGTGGGAGTAATTGCTGTGCCTTTTGATCCTAACAGAGGTTTGCTAGTTGTTACCTCAGAATCTTGTCCCATTTCTACAAATGGATCTAGCAAACAGTTTGGGTAGGTTTTCAGTAGCCTCAGAAGTGGGCAACAGCTGATCAACATGCCATCTCCAGATGTTGTGACTCCTAGTTTCCACTGTGTACAACACAGGACTAGTTTGTGCTACCACTTTGTTCCAGAGATTTAGTTCCAGGCAAGAACTCTCTTTCTTGTGTTGTATCGTACTGATGTGCAGATAGTAACAGATCCCAACTTTGCATTCATCTAGAAACCAGAAAAGGAATGCCTGCATTTGGACCAACAATTGATGTCAAGTGGCAACGATCTGTCTGAAGTGTAAATTGTCAACCGAAGAGGAATTGATGCAATTTCTTATCTCCAAAGAAAATTGCAAGTCCTTCCCACTCAATCTGGGCATAGTGGCTTTCTGCCTAGCTTGATGTCCTTGATATGGAAGCAACTGGACACTGTTCACCCGAAGGTATGATGTGTAAGATAACTGCCTCCACAGCACAGGGTGACGTGTCACAGGCCAACTGTACGGGCAATGATGGGTCGTAGTGTGTGAGTGCTTCAGGTAGTGACAAAGCTGTTTTAACTTTTTAAAAAGCCTCTTCGCAGAGAAGAGGCTTAAAGTTGTTATAGCCAGGAGTGGTAGTGGGGGCAATGGCCCGCTACCTATTAAATGCTCTCAATGGCATATGACTCAAGTAGCCTCAGACAACCCTCCAGCTCCTGGCCTTCATGTATGGCTTAGCTACTAAGCCCAGTGGAACTGTTTCTTCTGACAAAAGAGGGGGCAAAGGTGGGCTACTGGCACCTTAAAAGCAGTCACTTTGGGCAGGTGGGGCTCACCTGCCAAGCTTGGCAGCTTATCTAGGTGAAGGAAAACTCTGATCTCAAACCTCTGCTGTTTTGTGGCCATACCCACTCATGGGGAAGACTTTGGGAGTAACCTTGGGGGGAAAAATCCAGAGCTAGATTCCCTAAGGCAGTCATACATTGAGCTTAACGTTGATTGGCATTTCCCGTTATGTTGCTGGTGCCAAACGGTATCGGTTTCTGCCTTTGCTTTGGGTTCGTCAGGTATGTGGAGAAGGGGAGCTTGCTACACCAGCAGCAGCTTTCTCTCACAGAAATATCTGAACAGACTCACATTCTGTGGTGATGGTGTCGCAAGGACGTGGCTGGGGACGAACCCAAGTGCAGGACACAGATGCTGAGGCAGAGTTGTTAGGCATTCACCTCCGCGAACGGGGAGCCGATATCCAGGAGACGATGCGAAGCTTAGAACTAACAGTTCTCAGGAATAGGAAACAAGATTTACTCTCACAAGAGTGGACCAACGAACTGGCAGCTTCTTGCTTGTGGTCACAGCGTTTTTATCCTGCTGTTTGATGGGAAGTAGGTGCGTGTAGTTAGTGATACCTGGGAATGATTGGAATCTAAATGAGGTGATCGAGGCCCAAATCTTGAGGCAAATGGCAAGGTGGGGGATTGCCAGACGGGACCATGACAGATGGAGATTCCACAATTATCTTCACCTTTCATGATGCCTTGTGAAGCCCTGACTTGCTGTGCAAATGGCCCAAATATTCAATAGAAGGTCAAAAGAAATCACATTCTGTACACTTAGCACATATTTCTTGAGTCTTTCTAGTGTAGCATCCAAATTTTGTAGGCACTCAAGCTCATTCCGGATGGTCTGTTGCCTCTCTGGTGCCAAGGTCTGCGATATCTCGGATCGAGTTCTCGGTATTCTCAGGAGGGAGGGTGAGCAGCCAGATGTCGTGGTCCATGTAGGGACCAATGACGTGGGTAGGAAGAGTGAGGAAGTCCTGAAAGGTGAGTTTAGGGAGTTAGGCACCAAGATAAAGGACAGGACCTCCAGGATAGCAATCTCAGGGTTGCTACCAGTGCCACATGCAGGCGGGTTTAGAAATAGTAAGATAGCACAGATCAACACGTGGCTGAAGACATAGTGCAGGGGGGAGGGCTTCAGAATTATAGATAATTGGGCAGTTTTCCAGGGAAGGTGGGACCTGTTCCCACAGGATGGTTTACATCTGAACTGGAGGGGGACAAATATTCTTGCAGGTAGGTTTGCTAGAGAGGCTCCAGTGGATTTAAACTAGATACAAGTGGGGAGGGGAACCAGAGTGTTGGAACAGATATAGGGGAGAAGGAAGGAAAAGAAAATAGAGATAAACAGAGAGTAAGAGGTGGAAAAATTCTTAAATGCATTTATTTTAATACTAGGAGCATTATAAGAAAGGTGGATGAGCTTAAAGCATGGATTGATACCTGGAAGTATGATGTGGTAGCTATTAGTGAAACATCGTTACAGGAGGGGTGTGATTGGCAACTAAATATTCCTGGATTTCATTGCTTCAGGTGTGATAGAATCGGAGGGACAAGAGGGGGAGATGTTGCATTGCTTGTCAAAGAAAATATTACAGCGGTGCTCTGGCAGGATAGATTAGAGGGTTCATCTAGGGAGGCTATTTGGGTGGAATTGAAGAATGGGAAAGGTGTAGTAACGCTTCTAAGGGTGTATTATAGACCACCAAATGGGGAGCGAGAATTGGAGGAGCAAATTTGTAAGGAGATAGCAGATATTTGTAGTAAGCACAAAGTTGTGATTGTGGGAGATTTTAATTTTCCACACATAGACTGAGAAGCCAATACTGTAAAAGGGCTGGATGGTTTAGAGTTTGTAAAATGTGTGCAGGATAGTTTTTTGCAGCAATACATAGAGGTACCAACTAGAGAAGGGGCACTGTTGGCCCTCCTGTTAGGGAATGAGATAGGTCAGGTGATGGAGGTTTGTGTTGGGGAGCACTTCAGGTCCAGTGATCACAATGCCATTATTTTCAATATAGTTATGGAGAAGGATAGGTCTGGACCCAGGGTTGAAATTTTTGATTGGAGAAAGGCTAACTTTGAGGAGATGAGAAAGGATTTAGAAGGAGTGGATTGGGATAATTCGTTTTATAGAAAGGATGTATAGAGAAATGGAGGTCATTTAAAGGTGTAATTTTGAGGGTACAGAATCTCTACGTTCCTGTTAGGTTGAAAGGAAAGGTTAAAAGTTTGAGAGAGCCATGGTTTTCAAGGGAAATTGGAAACTTGGTTCAGGAAAAGAGAGATATCTACAATAAATATAGGCAGCGTGGAGTAAATGAGGCGCTCGAGGAATATAAAGAATGTAAAAAGAATCTTAAGAAAGAAATTAGGAAAGCTAAAAGAAGATATGAGTTTGCTTTGGCAAGTAAGGTGAAAATAGATCCAAACGGTTTCTACCATTATATTAATAGCAAAAGGATAGTGAGGGATAAAATTTGTCCCTTAGAGAATCAGAGTTGACAGCTATGTGTGGAGCCAAAGAGATGGGGGAGATTCTAAACAATTTCTTCTCTTCGGTGTTCACTAAGGAGAAGGATATTGAATTGTGTAAGATAAGGGAAACAGGTAGGGAAGTTACGGAAACTATGATGATTAAAGAAGAGGAAGTACTGGCGCTTTTAAGGAATATAAATGTGGGTAAGTCTCCGGGTCCTGACAGGATATTCCCTAGGACCTTGAGGGAAGTTAGTGTGGAAATAGCAGGGGCTCTGACAGAAATATTTCAAATGTCGTTAGAAGCGGGGATGGTGCCAGAGGATTGGCGGATTGCTCATGTTGTTCCATTGTTTAAAAAGGGTTCTAAGACTAAACCAAGCAATTATTGGCCTGTGAGTTTGATGTCAGTGGTGGGTAAATTGATGGAAGGTATTCTTAGAGATGATGTATATAATTATCTGGATAGACAGAGTCTGATTAGGAACAGTCAACATGGATTTGTGCGTGGAAGGTCACGTTTGACAAATCTTATTGAATTTTTTGAAGATGTTACTAGGAAAGTTGACGAGGGTAAAGCAGTGGATGTTGTCTATATGGACTTCAGTAAGGCCTTTGACAAGGTTCTATGCAGAAGGTTAGTTAGGAAGGTTCAATCGTTAGGTATTAATGTTGAAATAGTAAAATAGATTCAGCAGTGGCTGGATGGGAGGCGCCAGAGAGTAGTGGTGGATAACTGTTTGTCAGGTTGGAAGCTGGTGACTAGTGGTGTGCCTCAGAGATCTGTACTAGGTCCAATGTTGTTTGTCATATACATTAATGATCTGGATGATGGGGTGGTAAATTGGATTAGTATGTATGCAGATGATACTCAGACAGGTGGAGTTGTGGATAATGAAGTAGGTTTTCAAAGCTTGCAGAGAGATTTAGGCCAGTTAGAAGAGTGGGCTGAAAGATGACAGATGGAGTTTAATGCTGATAAATGTGAGGTGCTACATTTTGGTAGGACTAATCAAAATAGGACATACATGGTAAATGGTAGGGCATTGAAGAATGCAGTAGATCAGATGGATCTAGGAATAATGGTGCATAGTTCCCTGAAGGTGGAATCTCATGTGGATAGGGTGGTGAAGAAAGCTTTTGGTATGCTGGCCTTTATAAATCAGAGCATTGAGTATAGGAGTTGGGATGTTATGTTGAAATTGTACAAGGCATTGATAAGGCCAAATTTGGAGTATTGTGTACAGTTCTGGTCCCGGAATTATAGGAAAGATGTCAACAAAATAGAGAGAGTACAGAGAAAATTTACTAGAATGTTACCTGGGTTTCATCTCCTAAGTTACAGAGAAAGGTTGAACAAGTTGGGTTTTTATTCTTTGGAATGTAGAAGTTTGAGGGGGGACTTGTTAGAGATATTTAAAATTATGAGGGGGATAGACAGAGTTAACTTGGATAGGCTTTTTCCATTGAGAGTAGGGGAGATTCAAACAAGAGGACATGAGTTGAGAGTTAAAGGGCAAAAGTTTAGGGGTAACATGAGGGGGAACTTCTTTACTCAGAGAGTGGTAGCTGTGTGGAACGAGCTTCCAGCAGAAGTGGTTGAGGCGGGTTTGATTTTGTCATTTAAAGTTAAATTGGACAGCTATATGGACAGGAAAGGAATGGAGGCTTATGGGCTGAGTGCAGGTCGGTGGGACTAGGTGAGAGTAAGTGTTCGGCATGGACTAGAAGGGCCGAGATGGCCTGTTTCCGTGCTGTAATTGTTATATGATTATATATGGTTATTATTTCCGGTACTGAGTAAGTCACCCAAATAGCATTGTATCTTGTCAACCCGCTCAGGATCTGGTCCATTGCTCACAGAAAGAGTGCAGGTTTCAAGGTGATGCTGAACGGAAGCCTTCAGTACCTGAATGTTTCTTTGTAAGTCACTGTGGTCAACAGTTCTGGTGACTCTGGCTCCAAATGCATCTGCACGTAGGCTTGACACAAGTCAACCTTGCTGACTGTTTGTGTTCTGGCCAGTCCTTCAGTGAGGGGAAGAGGTTTTGTTGTCATAAGATTCAGTTTAATGGTTACCTTGAATTCTCCACAAGCATGAGAGACCTATTATTTTTTAAGATGGGAACAACTGGAGTTGCCACTTAATGGTTTCAATACCTTACTCTGAACCAGTCTTTCCAATTCAGCCTCTGTCTTTGCTTTGAGGGTGTATGGAACAGGTTCTTCCTTCAGACATCTGGCTGTTATATTGGGCTTGACAGAGATTCCTTTTATATTGCCCAGTTCCCAGCGCTCCATTGAATACTTCTGTGCATGTCTTCAATACCTCTTATAGGTCAATGCTCCCACCAATCAGGTGCACTTCATGTCAGTTGAGTTTGAGTGGCCCAGAAGCGCTGGATAATTACCTTCAACAATGTACAGTGAAAGCTCCATTCTCTGTTTGTTAATCACCATTGTAACACCAACTACTCCCTTCACTGGAACAATCTCACCAGAGTAAGTCTTTAAAGTCAACCTTCCATCTGCTGTTGTGAGGTGCTGTAATTTCTCCCTGGAAACTGTCTCTGATACCAGTGATACTGCAGCAACTGTGTCCACCAGCATCCATGCTGTGGCCCCATCCAACCAGCTGTCTTTGCGACCTGAAACAGATAAAACATGAAAAGCTTCTTCAACCACTGAGTGAGAATCACTCAGTCTGTCCTTGGTGTGCTCCATCTTGTTCACATGCTTCTTTTTGTTTTATCCAAAAATAATTTTTCTTTATTACAGCTTTTTTGGTTGACAGTGTCTTTTTACTTTTACAAGTGAATTCCCACAGTGTTAGCAATCAAAATTCTTATACCATCATTCTGTTGCTGAATGCCAAGTTTTGCCACAATATTAACAGTGATTGCTAATAAGTATCTCATTCTTAAAATCAGTAGAAACTTCATGAACTTCGGAAGATGTGCTTAATAGTTGTGCTTCTTTACATGCCACCTCGATAGATGTACTAATTTCAATTGCCTTCTATAATGTTAGTCTGTCTTCACTAAGCAAACATTTCTGAATTGCCTCACGTGAGAGTCGATTACATAATGAGTCATTCAGCAACTGCCCAAAATCAGTGTTCAGGCTATTGTTTCTGCACTGCCACAAACTGTGAAACAGACTTGCCTTCCTCTTGATTCCTTTTATGAATTCTAAACTTCTCAGGAATAACCAAATGTTTAGATAAATAGTGGTCCTTTAAGATCTTAACTATGTCCTCATAAGGTTTGTCACCAGGCTTAGCAGGTTGCACTGGACTGCATAATAATTTAAATGTTTTTGTACCCATCACAGGGAGAAAACTTGGAACATGAATATCATCTGAAATTTGATTTGCCAGTGCAAAATATTCAAACCTTACAGTATATGAACTCCATTGCTCGGTTGTTTCGTCATATGGCTCTATACTTCCAAACGTTTTCACTATTTTCAAACACAATCATGTTCCAGAAAAGCTAACTAGTTGTACCGAGGCAACAAAATGCTGAAGGAACTCAGCAGGCCTGGCAGCATCTAAGGAAAAGAGGACAATCGACGTTTCAGGCCAAAATCTTTCATCAGGACTGGAAAAAGAAAGATGAGGAGTCAGAGTAAGAAAGTGCGGGGAAGGTCTTATCCATCTCTCTCTCTCCTGATTTTATTTGTTTTATTTTATCATCATGTTCTCATTCTCTCCCATCAGATTCTTCACTCACCATGCTTCCTGCGGCAATTTTCTTTTTATTCACCCACATTACACAGCGGTACACTGCCAATGTTGCACATGGACTTTTTCAATTAAGGGAACAGAACAATAAATATTGTGTAAGGACTTGTTACCTCGTCGCCAGTTGTTATGTTTGTGTTTGTATAACACACACGAGAGACAGAGAGGTGAGGACCAAACGTGAAGCTGTTTATTTTACTTGTAAGTCATCTACCCAAGATGCTCTCTCACATTACATTCAGCACGTAACACACAGGGAAGCTCGACAGCCACCCATAAAGGTCAAAATATACATGAATACATAAAAGAAGTAATGATTGGATCATTAGATGAAGTATAGGACCAATTAAGGACTAAAAATAGACTTTCTTATTGAAACAGTTAGTAAGGCTGAGAAACTAATAAAAAACCAGCATTTGTCACCAGGTGAGGATTTTGCCAATGTCATGGAAAAGCAGGAAATAGTAGAGGAAAAAGATCAAATAAAATCCAATAAATGTGAAACAATTGTTCCAATAAAATCCAAACTCAAGATAATAGCACCAAATTTTCCATCTGGCACATTGTTTATGCTGACAGCTTTACTGAGGCAGTGAGAAGTGTACACAGGGACTATGGAGGGGAGGCTGATTCCTGTGATATGCTGAGCTGTGTCCAAAACTCTGCTGTTTCTCGTGGCCATGGGCCAACCAAATGCCATATCAAGCCATGATGCATCTACATAGAACGTCAAACATAGAACATAGAAATCTTGAGCACATTACAGGCCCTTCAATCCATAGTGTTGAGCCCACCATGTGACCTACTCTAGAAACTGCCTAGAATTTCCCTAGTGCATAGCCCTCTATTTTTCTGAGCTCCATGTTCCTATCTAAGTAAGAGGTTCTTAAAAGACTATTGTATCTGCTACCACCACCACCGCTGGTGGTGCATTCCACGCACCCACCACTCTCTGTGTGAAAAGCTTACCCCTGATATCCCCTCGATACCTATTTCCAAGCAACTTAAAACCATGCCCCCCTTGTGTTAGCCATTTCAGCCCCAGAAAAAACCTCTGGATATCCACACGATCAATGCCCCTCATGACCTTATACACCTCTACCAGGTCACCATTCATCCTCTGTCGCTCCAAGGAGAAAAGGCTAAGTTTACATGGGGTGTGCCCTCCAATCCAGGCAACATCCTTGTAAATCTTCTCTACGCTCTCTCTATAGTATCCACTATAGAGATCTTATGCTTTCTGTGAAGCATCAATAAAACTTACTAAGGGTTAATGGGACATGCCAATTTTCTTCTGAGGAAGTACAGGCACTAAAAGGCTTTCTTGGCCATGGCACTTAAATGACTGGATCAGAAAATCTAATGATGATGTTCACTCCTAGGAACTTAATGCTCTCAATCCTCTCAACTTCAGCACCATTGATGAGTACAGGGGCATGAACATCACTCTTCTTCTTGAAGCTAATGACCAGCTCTTTTGTTTTCTAACATTGAGGGAAAGTTTATTGCCATGACACCATGTTACTAACCTCTTTAATTCTTTCCTGACTCTGACTCATCATTATTTGAGACACAGCCCACTATGGTGGTATTATGTGCAAAAGTAGGTGTAGTTAGAGCTGAATCTGGCCATGTATTCATGATTGTACAAGGAGTCGAGTTGGGGGCTGAGGACACAGCCTTGTAGGTTGCCAGTGTTGAGAATAATCATGGTGGAGTTTATACTGCCTGTCCTCACTAATTGCAGTCTGTTTGCCAAGAAGTGGAGGATCTATTTCCAGTGGGAGATGTTGACTCCCAGATCTCAAAGTGTGATGATGAGTTTACTCGCTATTATACTATTTAAGGCAGGGTTGTAGTCATCAAACTATAGTTTAAATATCTTTACTTTCCAGATGCTGCAGGAATGAGTATACAGCCAGGGAGATGGTGTTCACCATTTACATTACCTGTTTCAGCAGTAGGTGAATTACAGTGGGTCAAGTTGTCTGGGAAGCTAAAGTTAATCGAATACCATTACGAAGCTCTTGAAGCACTTCATGCTTGTGGATATCAGAGCCACTGGGTGGTAGTCATTAAGGCACATTACCTTATCATGTTACCTTGGGAAGTCAAATAAGGTAGAATATATGCATACAGTAAATGGCAGGACCCTAAAGAATACTGATCAATAGAGAAATTTTGGGGTACAAATCCATAGGTCTCTGCAAGTGGACAGGGTGATGAAGATATCAGGCATGCTCATTTTTGAAGCTTGAGACCTATGACTAGGTACATCATACATATTACAACTCTACAAAACACTGGTAAGGCTGCCCTTGGATTATTGTGTGCATTTCTGGAAGGATGTAGTTATACTGGAGAGTGTGCAGAAGAGATGGTCAGTAAATAATTTTATGGGAGAAACGGAGAAGCGTGAAATCTTTGTCCCTCTGAAAGGGTTTCAAAAACAAGTGTGAGAAGAATGAATTTTAAAGAGGATCCGAGAGGAATGTTATTTTTTGAAGAGTGGAGAGTCCTGGAATGCATTCTCAAGGGAGATGGTGTATATAATTATGATCAAAATGTTTAAGAGACATTTAGACAAGCATTTGAATAGTCAAGGCATAGAGGGATGTGAATCTAATGCAGGCAAATGGGATTTGTGTAGATAGACAGGTAAGAGGTATGTTTCTGTGCTGTATTGCTCTACAGTTCCCAGCCAAACTGATAGCTTTCTAATTAAATCTGCTGAAAAAATATAAAGATGTGACAGAACTGAATCACCAGTGGCCTCATTCTATGCGTACATATTGGCATTTAGGACTACATTAATCATTACAGATACTGAAACTGAAAATACAAGTTATGATCTGCGTTGTGGGATCTGTCTTGGATGGCATTGAGCTCCTTGAGAGTAGGGTCCCTCAACGTCAGCAAGACAAAGGAATTGGTTGTTGACTTCAGAAGGAGTAGCCGACCGCAGGACCCCATTTACATTGGTGGTGCACAAGTGGAACAGGTCAAAAGCTTTAAGTTCCTCGGGGTCAATACCACTAATGACCTGATTTGGTCTAACCAAGCAGAGTCCACTGCCAAGAAGGCCCACCAGCACTTTTACTTCCTGAGAAAGCTAAAGAAATTTGGCCTGTCCCTTAAAACCCTCACTAATTTTTATAGATGCACCATAGAAAGCATTCTTCTAGGGTGCATCACAACCTGGTATGGAAGTTGTCCTGTCCAAGACCGGAAGAAGCTGCAGAAGATCGTGAACACGGTGCAGCACATCACACAAACCAATCTTCCGTCCTTGGACTCACTTTACACCGCACGCTGTCGGAGCAGTGCTGCCAGGATAATCAAGGACACGACCCACCCAGCCAACACACTTTTCATCCCTCTTCCCTCCGGGAGAAGGCTCAGGAGCTTGAAGACTCGTACGGCCAGATTTGGGAACAGCTCCTTTCCAACTGTGAGAAGACTGATGAACGGATCCTGACCCGGATCTGGGCTATACCCTCCAAATATCCGGACCTGCCTCTCAGTTTTTTTGCACTACCTCATTTTCCATTTTTCTATTTTCTATTTATGATTTATAATTTAAATTTTTAATATTTACTGTTGATTTGTACTACAGGGAGCGTGAAGCGCAGAATCAAATATCGCTGTGATGATTGTACACCCTAGTATCAATTGTTTGGTGACAATGAAGTATAAAGTAGGGTTTGCACTTATTCAGGCAAATGGGCAGTATTCTATCACACTCCCAGCTTGTTCTTTGTAGATGATGGTAATACTTGAGGTGTAGTCTTGCCAATGTTATCTAGGTCTTGCTGCATGTATTTACTGAGAAGTTAGAACTGAAATTGTACATTATGTAATAATTAAGGGACATAATTCTTATCTTAATCTGGAAGGAGAAAAACACATACAAGATGGTTACACCTAAACGTACTGTCCTGAGGAGTCATAGAGTCAAACAGCATGGAAACAAGTCTTATGGGCCAAATGTATTTATGCTAACCAAGATTACCATCTAAGCTAGTCCCACTTGCCTGAATAGGGCCAATATCTCTCCTTCCCTACACACGTACCTGCCTCAACCACTTTCTTTGGCAACTCAATCCACATACTGGGGCAGAGCAATCAATACAATTTTTCTTTATGAAGTATCATTCCAACCATATTTATTGAAGCCTGATGCTTCAATTTTACTGGAGTCCCTTGATGCCACAGTCAAAGGTCAAAATCACTCTTTCTTAGGTCTGGAATTCCGGTACCAGATGGTGATTCAACTGGTAAGTCTCAGTGGTGCTCCTGCAAAAATTGATTAGAACGGGGGAGAGGTGGAGACAATGCTACATCAAGTCTGCAGCATGAATGAGATATGGATGTTTCAGGGAACATTCAACATTGGCAGAATTTGAAGAACAGATACAACAGGATCACTGAAACATAGCAAGAATATTTCCCCATCTATTTTGTTTTAGTTGAAAACTAACACCTGCCTGGATTTCAGGAAGGCATTTAAAACTGAAGCACTTGTGTATTTGATATTGAAATTTTTCAACGTTTTTTCCTTCTTGACTCCAATTATAAAAATCTACATTTAACATACACTTTTACTTTATGAGGTACACTTGTACACCTGCTCTTAATACAAATATATAATAAGCCAATCAGGTAGCAGCAACTCAAAGCATAAAAGCATGCAGGCGTGGTCAAGAGATTCATTGGTTGTTCAAACCAAACATCAGAATGGGGAAGAAATATGATCAAAGTGACTTCACCTGTGGAATGATTGTTGGTGCCAGATGGGGTGGTCTGAGTATCTCATAAACTGATTATCTCCTGGGATTTTCACAGTCAACAATCTCTAGGATTCACAGAGAATGGTGTGAAAAACAAAAGAAAAATCCAGTGAGCACCAGTTCAGTGGGTAATGAGTGAGATCAGAGGAGAATGGCCAAACTGGCTCAGGCTGACCGGAAGGCAATAGTAATTCAGATAACCAGGCATTACAACAGTAGTGTGGTGAAGTGCATCTCTGAAAGCACAACACCTTGAATCTTGAAGTGGACACACTACAGCAGTAGAAGACCACACTAGGTTCCACTCCAGTCTTAATTAATTGGCCACTAAGTGTAGATCAAAGTGGTAGATGGCAGGATCGTCCTACCAGGGGAAGTGGTAAAAACAGATGATATCCCATTTATGAGGCATTAACTGGCACATGAGTGGACAGAGAACAGAGAATATAGACAATGCGCAGGCGGGTGGAAATAGTTTAAATTGGCAATGTGGTTGACATTAATGCTGTCAATAGTGAGGGAGGAGAAGATGGCAGCGCGATGCAGCGTGTGCAGCCATTCTGAATTATATTGATTATGTGCTAACTAGGGGGCTGTGCACAATACGGATTTGATGGACCCTGCTGTGAGAAGCACGGAGGAACACCTGGAGTAACTTCTGAAATGCCTGCTTCGCTGCCGCTGCTACTGTGCGATCGAGAATCTCTGGAGATGAAGGCCCCAAATCCTCGGCTTTGCCTATTGCCTGTTACTGGGGCTGGGGTCGAAGTGCTCGGCAGAGATGGTGCTCAGTGCTCGGTGTCGGAGAGCTGGTCGGAGGCTCGGAGTTTTCGGACGGACTCAGAGTCGGACTATGGTCGGATGCTTCCAGTATGCTACATCGGCAAGTTGGTGTGAGATGATGGGACTTTCAAGAGACTTTGAGACTTTTACCATGCCATGGTCTGTTCTTATCAAATTACAGTATTGCTTTGCATTGTTGTAACTATATGTTATAATTATGTGGTTTTTGTTAGTTTTTAAGTCGGATTGCCATGTGTTTCCGTGATATCATTCTGGAAAAACATTGTATCATTTCTTAATGCATGCATTACTAAATGACAATAAAAGAGGACTGTGTGTTCTCATAACCTAATCTAAAATATAGTGCCAAAATACCCTTACCCCAAAAAAATTGCAAAAGAAGAGTTTTATGGTCATTTCTTGTACTTTCAGACATACAGAACAATATATCAAAAGTTGGACAAAAACAGAGCACGGGAAAGTAAAAAAAAACTGATGTTAAAAAATGGCTGCCAGTGAAAAGAATTGGACCCATACCTGTCTTATTTTGCTATATTTCACTGTTTCTAACATTGGTAGTGCCATAATTGTGGTATAAAATGTGAATGGGAAGACCCGCAGGGTGTGTTTTATCGCCAGAACTATGAACTATTATTTCATGATGATAATATAATGTCCTGTCATGACTTCATGACATATTCATAGTATTTTAATGGTTATTGCAACTGTTAATCCAAATGTCTTATTGTTTCAGTCAATTTAGGTTTCCCTACCAATGTTCTCTCTGACTTTGACTCCATATTTGAGGTTTTAGCACTTCATAAACTACAGTGCTGCCATCTTCATGCATATTTGAAAGTTAAAACAAAAGAAAAATCTTAATCATGATAATCATATTGACGCTATATTATTATTATTATTATCATTACAGTCAATGACGTTTCTTTTAAATTTTCAGGTGGTAGAAAATGAGCTCAAGCAAAGAAACCTGCCCTTTATGCTAAAGGGCACTGGACTGTGAGGAGGCAGTGGAAGTTCGTGAAAAAGGAGCTGAAGGTATCAACCGTGCTAGCATTGAAAGAGGCGTCAACATCAGAGTCGAAGCTGGAACTAGTGTGCACAAAACATGTCGTGTTAACCACATAAATAAAAAGGACATTGCTTCGAGCAAGAAAGATCAGACAGATTCTGCTCAATCAGTAAAAAGGAACACCCGTGGTTCCTTGGGACCATATGACAGTAAAACACATTGCTTTTTCTGTGGAACTTAAGAAGTTACGAAAAGAGACAGAAAACGAAATAGTGCAGTTATAGCTATGTGAAGACAGACGTGTTCGTTGAAACAATATTGGTTCATTGTAAAACACAGGGGAATGAATGGGCCATTGCTGTTCAAGGCCACATCGAGTATTTTGGAGGTGACCTTCATGCGGCCAACTGTGTTTACCACCAGTCATGTAATGTTAATTTTTGCACAATGCAGAAAATTCCAAAACAGTTCAGGTCAGTCAATTCTGCCAAACGATGAAAAATTGGACGACCAAAGGACAGTGATCAGGATGAGGCATTTGAAAAGGTTTGCACATTCCTGGAGGAAAACGATGAAGAACAGCTAATGATATCGGACCTTGTCGCTAGAATGGGAGAATACTTGTGTGATAGCAAATCCGCAGCGTATGGAAATCAGTACCTCAAGGAGAAGCTTCAAGAACAATAGGGAGACTCTATATTCGTGGCTGAGGGCAAGGGTGTCAAAAACAATATGACTTTTAGGGAAAAGACCTGTCAGATTCTTCGTGATTACTACAATCCACCTCGGGAAGATGACGAGGAAGCACAGAAATGAGCAATTCTACTAACCGCAGCAAAACCTATCAAAAGTGACATAAAAACAACAGTTGCACCACTGGGGGATACATATCCAACTCCGGCAGAACTTCAACTTGCGGCTGCATTGGATTATGTCCCAGCAAGTTTACGATTCTTGCTGCAGCATCTGTTTGTTGGGAAGGATACGTCCAGAAAGGTTGCTGGTATTGGGCAAGCAGTGCATCCAAGGGCTGTAATTGTACCATTACAGCTTGGTGTGGCGGTGAAAATGCACCACTTGTATAGGTCATGATTCTTGATCGATAGTCTTTCCACCATGGGGTTTTCTTCATCTTACTCAGAAGTGCAAAGGTTCACAGTGAATGCAGCTTGTTCACTTGCTCCGGATGTGTTGGGTAGTGACATGGACATTCTTGATATGTCCCTGTTATTTCTGGAGACGATGTGGACCATAACATTATAACCTTGGATGGAAAGGGTACCTTCCATGGGATGGGCAGTACAAATGCAACTTTCATTCCAGGAACTACTGTTATTTGAAAAACATTGGTGAAAAGAGCATTCATTAAAACATCAGGTTTAAAAAATTTGCAATTTGATGGTTATTAGTCAGATTTTTGACTTTTTTCTGCTGGCGGCCATCTTGTTTTTTGATGTCATTTTTGGAGACTTTCCCGTGTGTCAAAATTGTCCAACTTTTGATATGTTGCTCTTCACATCGAATAGTACAATAAATGATCATAAAATGTTTTTTTGCAATTTTTTGGGGTTAGGTGGTACATTGACCCGCCTACACAGACCTTGTGGAACAAAAGCCTGTTCCAGTGCTCAACTGCTCTTTTCTTTGCCTGCAAATTATACCAAATTTAAAGAGGTGACAAATGATGAATGGAGAATTTCAGTGCAGTGAGGTGTTAATTTGGCATCTGTTTAACAACACAATAAATAGAGGCATGAGTAGAATGCACAGCTAGTGCTGTGTGGGACCTTTCCCAGGAATGTACACAGTTCATGGCAGGACCCTTAACAGCATTGATTTACAGAGGGATTTTGAGGTCCAAATACATAGCTCCCTACAAGTGGTTGCACTATTAGATAGAGTGGTAGAGAAGGTATTTGACATGCTTGGCTTTATTAGTTGATGCATTCAGTTCAAGAATCAGGAAGCTATGATGCAGCTTTATAAAGCTGGGGTTCAGCCACATCTGGAGTATTTAATTCAATTCTAGTTAACTCATTTCAGAAGGATGTAAGGATTTGGAGATGTTGCCTAGATTAGAAGGTATGTGCTGTAAGGAGAGGTTGGACAAATTTGAACTGGCAGGGGCTGACAGGAGACCTAACAGTAGTTTATAAGATCACTGGAGGTGCAGAGAGACGGCCAGTATCTCTCTGCTCAGAGTCAAATCATGTAATATAAGAGGGGCAAGTTCAAAGGAGATGCGTGGGGCAAGCCTTTTCTTTTTATAGAGAGTAGTGATAGCCTAGACCTTCCAGGTTGGTTGATAAAGCAGCGGTTCCCAACCACCGGGCCGCAAAGCATGTGCTACCTGGCCGCGAGGAAACGATATGAGTCAGCTGCACCTTTTCCTCATTTCCTGTCATGCACTGTTGAACTTGAACATAGGGTTGCCAACTGTCCCATATTTGCTGGGACATCCAGTATATTGGGCTAAATTGTTTTTTCCCGTATTTCCCCCGTTAAGGTAGAGCGTTCCTATGAAACCTTTCGTACCGAAATGGTGTGAAGCAAAGAAGCAATTACCATTAATTTATATGGGAAAAATTTTTGAGCGTTCCCAGACCCAAAAAATAACCTAACAACTCATACCAAATAACCCATAAAACCGAAAATAAATAACACTAACATATAGTAAAAGCAGGAATGATATGATAAATACACAGCCTATATAAAGTAGAAATAATGTATGTACAGTATAGTCAGAAAGATGAAGGCAAAAGTAATTTGTGGGGGGACAAATTGGCACGTACGCGCATGCGCGCACAGGTGCCCGCGCAAGGCTTTATGGTCATGGTAGTCTTTCCTGGGGTAAAGTGTCCTGAGATTTGACTGCTACTTTTGTCCCTTATTTGGGAGTGAGACAGTTGGCAACCCTAACTGTAAAAGACATGTTGAGGTGAGTTTAACCCTACTTGAACACTCCCCCCGGTTGGCCCGTCCGCAAGAATATTATCAATATTAAACCGGTCTGTGGTACAAAAAGGGTTGGGGACCCCTGTGATAAAGGTATTTTTAAAAAAACCTTTAGGTAGGCACGTAAATGTGCGGAAAATGAAGGGATATGGACCTTGCATAGGCAGGAATTAGTTTAAAGTTTAAAGTAAATTTATTATCAAAGTACATATATGTCACCATAAACAACCCTGAGATTCATTTTCTTGTGGGCATACTCCATAAATCCATAATAGAATAATAACCATAATAGAATCAATTAAATACCTCACCAACTTGTGCATTCAACCAGTGTGCAAAAGACAACAAACTACAAATGCAAAAATAATGAAAAGAAGAACAAAAATACTAATTAACAAAAAAGCAGTAAATATTGCAAACATGAGATGAAGTCCTTGAAAGTGAGTCTATAATTCGTGGGCTGAATGATAGGCCAAGTGAAGTTGAGTGAAATTATCCCCTTTGGTTCGTGAGCCTGATGGCTGAGGTGTAATAACTGTCCCTTAACCTGCTGTACCTTCTTCCTGATGGCAACAGTGAGAAGAAAGCATGACCTGGGTGGTGGGGGTCTCTGATGATGGATGTTGCTTTTCTGTTATAATATTCTGTGTAGATGTGCTCAATAGTAGGGAGGGCTTTACCATGATGGACTGGGCCGTATCCACTACCTTTTGTAGGATTTGATGTTCAAGGGCAGTGGTGCTTCCATAACAGGCTGTGGTGCAACCAGTCAATATACTCTCCACACAAAAGTATTGAAGTTGGCCAAAGTCTTAAATGACATGCCGAATCTTTGCAACCTCCTAAGGAAGTAGAGGTGCCAATATGCTTTATTCATAATTGCACTTACATGCTAGGCCCAGGACAGGTCCTCTGAAAGGATACCACCAAGAAATTTAAAGTTGCTGACCCTCTCCACCTCTGATCCTCTGATGACAGCTGGATCATGGACCTCTGATTTCCTCTTCCTGAAGTCAATAATCAGCTCCTTGGTCTTGCTGACATTAAGTCGGAGGTTGTTTGTTGTGGCACTACTCAGCCAGACTTTCAATCTCCCTCCTATATGCTGATTCATCACCATCTTTGATTTGGCCTACAGTATCATCAGCAAACTTGAATATGGCTTTGCAGCTGTGCTTAGTCACATAGTCATAAGTGTAAAATGAATGGAGCAGGGGACTTAAGCACACAGCCTTGTAATTCACCTGAGCTGATGGAGATTGTGAAGGAGACGTTGCAGCCAATTGAAACGGCACGTGAGGAAATCGAGGATCCAACTGCACAAGGAGGCACTGAGGGCAGGGTCTTGGAGCTTATTGATTAGTTTTGAGGGGATGATAGGATTGAATACCAAAGAGTTGATAGAGAGTATATTGATGTATGCATCTTTACTGCCTAGAAGTTCCAGTGTTGAGTGAAGAGCTGAAGGGGTAGCATCTACTGTGGATCTGTTGCTTCAGCAGGCAAATTGAAGCAGATCCAATTGCTTCTCAGGTAGGAGTTAATATGATTCATCACCAACATCTCAAAATACTTCATCACTGTGGATGTTAAGTGCTAATTTAGAAGATGTTTAATTAGTTGGGTGCAACATCAGAGGCCAAAGGGACTACTCATGTGCTGTATTAATCTATGTTCTCAAGTCCTGGACTGCCACATAGGTATGAAGTGTCATTATCTAGAAAAGGCCACTTCATGAGCATATGACCAGTTGGAGGTGGTGTATGTGAATCTCTGCCTCTCCTGGGAGGGCTGTTTAGATCTTTGGCTGACGGAGAGGTAGAAACAAATATGCAGACACAGCGATGTCCCACTTGAAAACAGAAAGGGGTAGGAAGAGAAGATTTGGCCGGTGGTGAAATCCCACTGGAGCTAGCAGAAATCGTAATGGATGTCGTGTTGGATGTGGAGGCTGGTGGGGTGAAAGGTGAAGACCCTGGAGAGTTGGGGAGGTGGTGGTAAGAGCATACATGTTGGAAATGGAGGAAGTCCATATGAAGACTCCATCAATTACAGAAAAGAGAAATCATTTTCTGAAGGAGGGCATATCATATATTCTAGAAGTGAAAGCTTCATCCTGAGAGAGTTAAACTGAAAAGGGGATGGCATCCTTACAGGATAGGAGATGTACTTGAGCTAGTTGCAAGAATCCAAAGGTTTATAGTATATATTGATGGATGGTTTCTCTTCTGAGATGGAGACTGAGAGGTCCAGAAGAAGTGTCAGAAACAGTCCAGATAAATTTGAGAAAAAGGAGGAAGATGATGACTGATGAGTTCTGCACAAGTTGTTTGCACCGTTAGTGATAAACAGAGAGTAAGAGGTGGAAAATTTCTTAAATGCATTTATTTTAATGCTAGGAGCATTATAAGAAAGGTGGATGAGCTGAAAGCATGGATTGACACCTGGAAGTATGATATGGTAGCTATTAGTGAATCATGGTTACAGGAGGGGTGTGATTAGCAACTAAATATTCCTGGATTTCATTGCTTCGTGTGTGATAGAATCGGAGGGACAAGAGTGGGAGGTGTTGCAATGCTTGTCAGAAAAAAATTACAGTGGTGTTCTGGCAGGATAGATTAGAGGGCTCATCTAAGGAGGCTATTTGGGTGGAATTGAGGAATGGAAAAAGTGTAGTAACGCTTCTAAGGGTGTATTATAGACCACCAAAAAGGGAGCGAGAATTGGAGGAGCAAATTTGTAAGGAGATAGCAGATATTTGTAGTAAGCACAAGGTTGTGATTGTGGGAGATTTTAATTTTCCACACATAGACTGAGAAGCCCATACTGTAAAAGGGCTGGATGGTTTGGAGTTTGTAAAATGTGTGCAGGATAGTTTTTTGCAGCAATACATAGAGGTACCAACTAGAGAAGGGGCAGTGTTGGATCTCCTGTTAGGGAATGAGATAGGTCAGGTGACGGAAGTTTGTGTTGGGGAGCACTTCGGGTCCAGTGATCACAATGCTATTAGTTTCAATGTAACTATGGAGAAGGATAGGTCTGGACCCAGGTTTGAAATTTTTGATTGGAGGAAGGATAAATTTGAGGAGATGGAAAAGCATTTAGAAGGAGTGGATTGGGACAATTTGTTTTATGGGAAGAATGTAATAAAGAAATGGAGGTCATTTAAAGGTGAAACTTTGAGAGTACAGAATCTTTATATTCCTGTTGGGTTGAAAGGAAAGGTTAAAAGTTTGCGAGACCCATGGTTTTCAAGGGATATTGGTAACTTGGTTCAGGAAAAGAGAGATATCTACAATAAATACAGGCAGCTTGGAGTAAATGAGGTGTTCGGAGAATATAAAGAATGTAAAAAGAATCTCAAGAAAGAAATTAGAAAAGCTAAAAGAAGATATGAGGTTACTTCGGCAAGTAAGGTGAAAATAAATCCCAAGGGTTTCTACCGTTATATTAAAAGCAAAAGGATAGTGAGGGATGAAATTGGTCCCCTAGAGAATCAGAGTGGACAGCTATGTGTGGAGCCAAACGAGATGGGGGAAATTCTGAACAATTTCTTTTCTCCGGTATTCACTAAGGAGAATGATATTGAATAGTGTAAGATAAGGGAAACAGGTAGGGAAGTTACGGAAACTATGATGGTTAGAGAAGAGGAAGTACTGGAGCTTTTAAGGCAGCGGTCCCCAACCACCGGGCTGCGGACCAGTACCGGGCCTCAGAGCATGCACTACCGGGCCGCAAGGAAACGATATGATTTGGCGATATGAATCAGCTGCACCTTTCCTCATTCCCTGTCACCCACTGTTGAGCCATTACGCGTGCGTCGTCCATGTCAGCGCGGGGAGGAGATCTACTCCTCGAGCTTGCAAATGACAGCGGGCTGAAAAGTCTGTTTGACATAACATCTCTGCCGGCATCCTGGATCAAAGTCAAGGCTCAATATCCTGAGATAGCCACGGAAACACCGAAAACGTTGCTTCCATTTCCAACATATCTCTGCGATGAATGTAACAAAAACTAAATTGCGGATTAGACTGGACATAAGGAGCCCCGTTCGAGTATCACTGTCTCACATCACCCCTCAATAGGACCGTCTTGTTGTGGGAAAACAAGACCAGGGCTCCCACTGATTCAGCGATATTGGTGCGTTGCAATGATTTTATATGTTCATATGGGGAAAATATGCGCTGTGTTTAATATCCAAACGTTACTTAAAATGTTGTGATGCTATTGACTTATATAACCATATAACAATTACAGAACGGAAACAGGCCATCTCTGCCCTTCTAGTCCGTGCTGAATGCTACTCTCACCTCGTCCCACTGACCTGCACTCAGCCCATAACCCTCCATTCCTTTCCTGTCCATATACCTATCCAATTTTTCTTTAAATGATAATATCGAACCTGCTTCTGACACTTCTACTGCAAGTTCGTTCAACACTTACTTCAAGCTCCCCTGTCCTCCCCGATAATTGACTTATCGCTATATTCATGCAAGGAAAATATGTCATGTGTGTTTAATATTATATTCGTAGATAAAGCCTTTTAGAAATGAAATTGAGTGTATTAGCCACTTATCATCGATATTCCGGTTGTGATTAACACCCCCCCCCAACCCCCCGAACAGAATCGCCAAGAACGATTTGTAGAAAAATAATCGGCAGGTGCACGCATGTGCAAATCACGCATGCGCACTGGTGCCTGCACAAGTCTTCATGGTCATTGTAGTCTCTCTTTGGGTAAACGCAATGTATTTGACTGCTACTCTTGTCCGTTGGCAACCATCCCCCCCCTCCCACCCAGTCAGCCGGTCTGCAAGAATATTGTCAACATGAAACCGGTCCGCAGTGCAAAAAAGGTTAAGGACCCCTGTTTTAAGGAATATAAAGGTGGATAAGTCTCCGGGTCCTGACAGGATATTCCTTAGGACCTTGATGGAAGTTAATGTGGAAATAGCAGGGGCTCTGACAGAAATATTTCAAATGTCATGAGAAACGGGGATGGTGCCGGAGGATTGGCGTATTGCTCATGTTGTTCCGTTGTTTAAAAAGGGTTCTAAGACTAAACCTAGCAATTATCGGCCTGTGAGTTTGATGTCAGTGGTGGGTAAATTGATGGAAAGTATTCTTAGAGATGGTATATATAATTATCTGGATAGACAGGGTCTGATTAGGAGCAGTCAAGATGGATTTGTGTGTGGAAGGTCATTTTGGCAAATCTTATTGAATTTTTTGAAGAAGTTACTAGGAAAGTTGATGAGGGTAAAGCAGTGGATATTGTCTATATGGACTTCAGTAAGGCCTTTGACAAGGTCCCACATGGAAGGTTGGTTAGGAAGGTTCAATTGTTAGGTATTAATACTGAAGTAGTAAAATGGATTCAGCAGTGGCTGGATGGCAGATGCCAGAGAGTAGTGGTGGATAACTGTTTGTCAGATTGGAGGCCGGTGACTACTGGTGTGCCTCAGGGATCTGTACTGGGTCCAATGTTATTTGTCATATACCTTAATGATCTGGATGATGGGGTGGTAAATTGGATTAGTATGTATGCAGATGATACTAAGATAGGTGGAATTGTGGATAATAAAGTAGGTTTTCAAAACTTGCAGAGAGATTTAGGCCAGTTAGAAGAGTGGGCTGAAAGATGGCAGATGGAGTTTAATGCTGATAAATGTGAGGTGCTACATTTTGGTAGGACTAATCAAAATAGTGCATACATGGTAAATGGCAGGGCATTGGAGAATGCAGTAAAACAGAGAGATCTAGGAATAATAGAAACATAGAAAATAGGCGCAGGAGTAGGCCATTCGGCCCTTCAAGCCTGCACCGCCATTTATTATGATCATGGCTGATCATCCAACTCAGAACCCCGCCCCAGCCTTCCCTCCATACCCCCTGACCCCCGTAGCCACAAGGGCCATATCTAACTCCCTCTTAAGTATAGCCAATGAACTGGCCCCAACTGTTTCCTGTGGCAGAGAATTCCACAGATTCACCACTTTCTTTCACGAAGTTGGGTGGCAGTGTTAGCAGTGAGGAGGATGCTAAGAGGATGCAGGGTGACTTGGATAGGTTGGGTGAGTGGGCAAACTCATGGCAGATGCAATTTAATGTGGATAAATGTGAAGTTATCCACTTTGGTGGCAAAAATAGGAAAACAGATTATTATCTGAATGGTGGCCGATTAGGAAAAGGGGAGGTGCAACGAGACCTGGGTGTCATTATACACCAGTCATTGAAAGTGGGCATGCAGGTACAGCAGGCGGTGAAAAAGGCGAATGGTATGCTGGCATTTATAGCGAGAGGATTCGAGTACAGGAGCAGGGAGGTACTACTGCAGTTGTACAAGGCCTTGGTGAGACCACACCTGGAGTATTGTGTGCAGTTTTGGTCCCCTAATCTGAGGAAAGACATCTTTGCCATAGAGGGAGTACAAAGAAGGTTCAGCAGATTGATTCCTGGGATGGCAGGACTTTCATATGAAGAAAGACTGGATGAACTGGGCTTGTACTTGTTGGAATTTAGAAGATTGAGGGGGGATCTGATTGAAACGTATAAGATCCTAAAGGGATTGGACAGGCTAGATGCAGGAAGATTGTTCCCGATGTTGGAGAAGTCCAGAACGAGGGGTCACAGTTTGAGGATAGAGGGGAAGCCTTTTAGGACCGAGATTAGGAGAAACTTCTTCACACAGAGAGTGGTGAATCTGTGGAATTCTCTGCCACAGCAAACTGTTGAGGCCAGTTCATTGGCTATGTTTAAGAGGGAGTTAGATATGGCCCTTGTGGCTACAGGGGTCAGGGGGTATGGAGGGAAGGCTGGGGCGGGGTTCTGAGTTGGATGATCATAATAAATGGCGGTGCAGGCTCGAAGGGCCGAATGGCCTACTCCTGCACCTATTTTCTATGTTTCTAAACAACTAGGGTCCCAGCACTGAGCCTTGCGGTACCGCCTGCCATTCTGAAAAGGTCCCGTTTATTCCCACTCTTTGTTTCCTGTCTGCTAACCAATTCTCCACCCACACCAATACCTTACCCCCAATACCGTGTGCTTTAAGTTTGCACACTAATCTCCTGTGTGGGACCTTGTCAAAAGCCTTTTGAAGATCCAAATATACCACATCCACTGGTTCTCCCCTATCCACTCTACTAGTTACATCCTCAAAAAATTCTATGAGATTCGTCAGACATGATTTTCCTTTCACAAATCCATGCTGACTTTGTCCGATCGTTTCACCGCTTTCCAAATGTGCTGTTATCACATCCTAGATAACTGACTCCAGCAGTTTCCCCACCACCGACGTTAGGCTAACCGGTCTATAATTCCCCGGTTTCTCTCTCCCTCCTTTTTTAAAAAGTGGAGTTACATTAGCCACCCTCCAATCCTCAGGAACTAGTCCAGAATCTAACGAGTTTTGAAAAATTATCACTAATGCATCCACTATTTCTTGGGCTACTTCCTTAAGCACTCTAGGATGCAGACCATCTGGCCCCGGGGATTTATCTGCCTTCAATCCCTTCAATTTACCTAACACCACTTCCCTACTAACATGTATTTCGCTCAGTTCCTCCATCTCACTGGACCCTCTGTCCCCTACTATTTCTGGAAGATTATTTATGTCCTCCTTAGAGAAGACAGAACCAAAGTAATTATTCAATTAGTCTGCCATGTCCTTGCTCCCCATAATCAATTCACCTGTTTCTGTCTGCAGGGGACCTACATTTGTCTTTACCAGTCTTTTCCTTTTTACATATCTATAAAAGCCTTTACAGTCCGTTTTTATGTTCCCTGCCAGTTTTCTCTCATAATCTTTTTTCCCCTTCCTAATTAAGCCCTTTGTCCTCCTCTGCTGAACTCTGAATTTCTCCCAGTCCTCAGGTGAGCCACTTTCTCTGGCTAATTTGTATGCTTCTTCTTTGGAATTGATACTATCCCTAATTTCTCTTGTCAACCACGGGTGCACTACCTTCCTTGATTTATTCTTTTGCCAAACTGGGATGAACAATTGTTGTAGTTCATCCATGCAACCCTTAAATGCTTGCCATTGCATATCCACCGTCAATCCTTTAAGTGTCATTTGCCAGTCTATCTTAGCTAATTCACGTCTCATACCTTCAAAGTTACCCCTCTTTAAGTTCAGAACCTTTGTTTCTGAATTAACTATGTCACTCTCCATCTTAATGAAGAATTCCACCATATTATGATCGCTCTTACCCAAGGGGCCTCTCACTACAAGATCACTAATTAACCCTTCCTCATTGCTCAAAACCCAGTCCAGAATAGCCTGCTCTCTAGTTGGTTCCTCGACATGTTGGTTCAAAAAACCATCCCGCATACATTCCAAGAAATCCTCTTCCTCAGCACCTTTACCAATTTGGTTCACCCAATCTACATGTAGATTGAAGTCACCCATTATAACTGCTGTTCCTTTATTGCACACATTTCTAATTTCCTGTTTAATACCATCTCCGACCTCACTACTACTGTTAGATGGCCTGTACACAACTCCCACCAGCGTCTTCTGCCCCTTGGTGTTACGCAGCTCTACCCATATCGATTCCACATCTTCCCGGCTTATGTCCTTCCTTTCTATTGCGTAGTTCCCTGAAAGTGGAATCTCATGTGGATAGGGTGGTGAAGAAACCTTTTGTTATGCTGGCCTTTATAAATCAGAGCATTGAGTATAGGAGTTGGGATATAATGTTGAAATTGTACAAGGCATTATTGAGGCCAAATTTGGAGTACTGTGTACAGTTTTGGTCACTGAATATTAGGAAAAATGTCAAAAAAATAGAGAGAGTACAGAGAAGATTTACTAGAATGTTACCTGGGTTTCATCACCTAAGTTACAGAGAAAGGTTGAACAAGTTGGGTCTTTATTCTTTGGAATGTAGAAGGTTGAGGGGGGACTTGATAGAGGTACTTAGAATTATGAGGAGGATAGATAGAGTTAATGTGGATAGGCTTTTTCCGTTGAGAGTAGGGGAGATTCAAACAAGAGGACATGAGTTGAGAGTTAAAGGGCAAAAGTTTAGGGGTAACATGAGGGGGAACTTCTTTACTCAGAGAGTAGTAGCTGTGTGGAAAGAGCTTCCAGCAGAAGTGGTTGAGGCAGGTTCGATGTTGTCATTTAAAGTTAAATTGGACAGCTATATGGACAGGAAAGGAATGGAGGGTTATGGGCTGAGTGCAGGTCAGTGGGACTAGGTGAGCGTAGACTAGACGTGGACGTAGGCACGGACTAGAAGGGCTGAGAGGATCTGTTTCTGTGCTGTAATTGTTATATGGTTATATCGTCATAAGTGCAGGAAAAAGTAGCAGTAAGTTACTGATGTAACAGAGAGTGTGATGGGAACGTGTGCAAAAGTACGTCTGCAACAAAGGTTGTTCCACGTAGCTAACAAAAACACAACTATAGAAGGGCCTAAAGAAGTGTTTGCAGCTACATCTTCAACTTGTAGTAAGTGGGAGGAATCAAAAGAGGTATCCAGGTTGGTCAAAGTACATTTATTAACAAAGAATAATACAACCTTGAAATTTGTTTAAATATATAATCCAGTTGGGTGGGCACCAAATCTTCTCTGCCTGGGTCCCAATTTCTCCTTTTGGCACCCAGAGTGATCCAATCTCACTCCCCAGTCAGCTGCATGGAAACATTGGAAACCCATCTGCAGCAATTTTGCAACACACCATCTTGGCTCAACCCCCTGATCTCACCTCGCCATTGCTTGCCCTTTCACTGTTTACAGTAATAATTTAACACTATTTACCTCAGGAAAGGTATTTTTAGTGATGTTTTTAGTCAGATTTCTTAGCTTTTTGACTAACAGAAAGCTGTCAAACATGTTGAGTAGCGCTTCATCTTCATCTTTCCGATCACTCTGCAGCTGATTACCCACATACCTATCTAACTGGTGTTTTCCCCCTTTGGGTCATCTTTCCTATCTCCTCTCCTACCCGGCTCCATCTAGCCATCAGCCCCACTCCCCCTCAGTACACCACCACAAATGGCTTCATGTATCAGCTATCAGCCTGTCTCACAATTCCTTTGGATTTTTATGTATTAGTTATTTTCTCACTACACTCCTAGTTTTAGTGCAGACTCTAGCCACAAAATATCACTCACCTCTTTGCCTGTACAGTTGCTCTTTGACACACTGAGTTCCACCGCAAGTTTATATTTAGGGGGAGGAGGAGGAAGAGCAGTCAGATGTCTTGGTACATATTGGTATCAATGACATAGGAAGGAAAAGCAAAGAGGTCCTGAAAAGAGAATTTAGAGAGCTAGACAGAATGCTGAGAAGTAGAACCTCCAAGCTAGTAATTTCTGGATCGCTGCCTGTAGCACACTCAGGTTGATTTGGCAGATTAATGCGTGGTTGAGAAGCTGGTACAGGGGGCAGGGCTTCAGGTTCTTGGATCATTGGGATCTCTTCTGGGGGAGGTATGACCTGTACAAAAGTGATGGATTACACCTGAACCTGAGGGGGATCAATATTCTTGCAGGCAGGTTTGTTAGAGCTGTTGGGAGGGTTTAAACTAATTTGGCAGGGGTGTAGAAACCGGAGTGAAGGGACTCAGGATAGGGCAAATGGTAAAAAAAGCAAAGATAACATGCAGTCAGACTGTCAGGAAGGGCAGGCAATGATAGGACAAAATTGCAGCCAGCAGGGTGAATATGAGTACATTAGGGATGCAGAATCAAAAAGGGTAGCAAATACAGTATTCAAGAGGGTTATATCTCAATGTACAGAGTATAAGAAATAAGGTGGATGATCTTGTTGCTCTATTACAGATGTCAGGTATGATGTTGTGGCCATCACTGAATCATGGCTGAAGGATGGTTGTAGTTGGGAGCTGAACATCCAAGGTTATGCATTGTGTTGGAGGGAGAAGAAGATTGGCAGAGGGGGTGGCATGGCTCTGCTGGTAAAGAATGGCATGAAATCAGTAGAAGGAGGTGACGTAGGATCAGAAGGTGTTGAATCCTTGTGGGTCGAATTAATAAACTGCAAGGGTAAAAGGATTCTGATGACAGTTATATACAGGCCTCCCAACAGTAGCTGGGATGTGGACCACAGATTACAATGGGAAATAGAAAACGCATGTCAAAAGGGCAATGTTATGATAGTTATGGGAGATTTCGACACGCAGGTCAATTGGGAAAATTAAGTTGGTAATGGATCTCAAGGGAGAGAGTTTGTTGAATGCTTATGTGATGACTTTTTAGAGCAGTTTGTTGTTGGACCTACTAGGAGATCAGCTATACTGGATTGGGTGTTATGTCTTGAACCAGAGGTAATTAGGGAGTTTAAGGTAAAAGAACCCTTGCGAGACAGTGATCACAATATGATTGAGTTTAACTTGAAATTTGATAGCAAGAAAATAAAATCTGATGTAGCAGTATTTCATAGAAACATAGAAACATAGAAAATAGGTGCAGGAGTAGGCCATTCGGCCCTTCGAGCCTGCACCGCCATTTATTATGATCATGGCTGATCATCCAACTCAGAACCCTGCCCCAGCCTTCCCTCCATACCCCCTGACCCCCGTAGCCACAAGGGCCATATCTAACTCCCTCTTAAATATAGCCAATGAACTGGCCTCAACTGTTTCTTGTGGCAGAGAATTCCACAGATTCACCACTCTCTGTGTGAAGAAGTTTTTCCTAATCTCGGTCCTAAAAGGCTTCCCCTCTATCCTCAAACTGTGGCCCCTCGTTCTGGACTTCCCCAACATCGGGAACAATCTTCCTGCATCTAGCCTGTCCAATCCCTTTAGGATCTTATACGTTTCAATCAGATCCCCCCTCAATCTTCTAAATTCCAACGAGTACAAGGCCAGTTCATCCAGTCTTTCTTCATATGAAAGTCCTGCCATCCCAGGAATCAATCTGGTGAACCTTCTTTGTACTCCCTCTAAGGCAAGGATGTCTTTCCTCAGATTAGGGGACCAAAACTGCACACAATACTCCAGGTGTGGTCTCACCAAGGTCTTGTACAACTGCAGTAGTACCTCCCTGCTCCTGTACTCGAATCCTCTCGCTATAAATGCCAGCATACCATTCGCCTTTTTCACCGCCTGCTGTACCTGCATGCCCACTTTCAATGACTGGTGTATAATGACACCCAGGTCTCGTTGCATCTCCCCTTTTCCTAATTGGCCACCATTCAGATAATAATCTGTTTTCCTATTTTTGCCACCAAAGTGGATAACTTCACATTTATCCACATTAAATTGCATCTGCCATGAATTTGCCCACTCACCCAACCTATCCAAGTCACCCTGCATCCTCTTAGCATCCTCCTCACAGCTAACACTTCCACCTAGCTTCGTGTCATCCGCAAATTTGGAGATGCTGCATTTAATTCCCTCATCCAAGTCATTAATATATATCGTAAACAACTGGGGTCCCAGCACTGAGCCTTGCGGTACCGCCTGCCATTCTGAAAAGGTCCCGTTTATTCCCACTCTTTGTTTCCTGTCTGCTAACCAATTCTCCACCCACACCAATACCTTACCCCCAATACCGTGTGCTTTAAGTTTGCACACTAATCTCCTGTGTGGGACCTTGTCAAAAGCCTTTTGAAAATCCAGATATACCACATCCACTGGTTCTCCCCTATCCACTCTACTAGTTACATCCTCAAAAAATTCTATGAGATTCGTCAGACATGATTTTCCTTTCACAAATCCATGCTGACTTTGTCCGATCATTTCACCGCTTCCCAAATGTGCTGTTATCACATCCTTGATAACTGACTCCAGCAGTTTCCCCACCACCGACGTTAGGCTAACTGGTCTATAATTCCCCGGTTTCTCTCTCCCTCCTTTTTTAAAAAGTGGAGTTACATTAGCCACCCTCCAATCCTCAGGAACTAGTCCAGAATCTAACGAGTTTTGAAAAATTATCACTAATGCATCCACTATTTCTTGGGCTACTTCCTTAAGCACTCTAGGATTCAGACCATCTGGCCCTGGGGATTTATCTGCCTTCAATTTACCTAACACCACTTCCCTACTAACATGTATTTCGCTCAGTTCCTCCATCTCACTGGACCCTCTGTCCCCTACTATTTCTGGAAGATTATTTATGTCCTCCTTAGTGAAGACAGAACCAAAGTAATTATTCAATTGGTCTGCCATGTCCTTGCTCCCCATAATCAATTCACCTGTTTCTGTCTGCAGGGGACCTACATTTGTCTTTACCAGTCTTTTCCTTTTTACATATCTATAAAAGCTTTTACAGTCCGTTTTTATGTTCCCTGCCAGTTTTCTCTCATAATCTTTTTTCCCCTTCCTAATTCGGCCCTTTGACCTCCTCTGCTGAACTCTGAATTTCTCCCAGTCCTCAGGTGAGCCACTTTCTCTGGCTAATTTCAGTGGAGTAAAGGAAATTACAGTGGTATGAGAGGAGTTGGCCAAAGTAAATTGGAAGGAGATGCTCTCAGGGATGACTGCAGAGCAGCAATGGCATGAGTTCCTGGGAAAAATGAGGAAGGTGCAGGATAGATGTATTCCAAAAACAAAGAAATACTCAAATGGCAAAATAGTACAACCATGGCTGACAAGGGATGTCAAAGCTAATGTAAAAACAGAGGACATACAACAAAGCAAAAATTAGCTGGAAGATAGAAGCTTTTAAAAACCTATGGAGAGCAGCTAAAAGAATCATTAGGATGGAGAAGATGAAATATGAAAGCAAGCTAGCAAACAATATCAAAGTGGATAGTAAAAGCTTCTTCAAGTAGGTAAAAAAATAGAGAGATGAGAGTGGATATAGGACCACTTGAAGATGAGGCTGGAAAAATAATAACAGGGGAAGAGGAGGTGACAGATGACTAAATGAGTATTTTGCATCAGTCTTCACTGTGGAAGTCACTAGCAGTGTGCCAGATATTGTAACGTGTGAAGGAAGAGAAGTGAGTGCAGTTACTATTACAAGGGAGAAGATGCTTAAAAGCTGAAAGACCTAAGGGTACATAAGTCACCCAGACCAGATGAACTGCACCCTAGGGTTCTGAAAGAGGTAGCGGTAGAGATTGTGGAAGCATTAGTAATGATCTTTCAAAAATCATGATGCCAGAGGACTGGAAAATTGCAAATGTCATCCACTCTTTAAGAAAGGCGGAAGGCAGCAGAAAGGACCAGTTAGCCTGAACTCAGTGGGCGGGAAGATGTTGGAGTCAATTGTTAAGGATGAGGTTATGGAGTACTTGGTGATACAGGACAAGATTGCACAAAGTCAGCATGGGAAAATCTTGCCTGCCAAACCTGTTGGAATTCTTTGAGGAGATTACAAGGAGGATAAAGAGAATGCAATGGATGTTGTATATTTGTACTTTCAGAAGCCTTTGACAGGGTGCCACACATGAGGCTACTTACCAAGTTAAGAGCCCATGGTATTACAGGAAATTTACTGGCATAGTTAGAGCATTGGGTGATTAGTAGGAGGCAGCGAGTGGGAATAAAACAATCCTTTTCTGATTGGCTGCCAGTGACTAGTGGTGTTCCGCAGGTTTTGGTGTTGGGACTACTTCTTTTTACGCTGTATATCAATGATTTAGATGATGGAATAGATGGCTTTGTTGTGAAGTTTGTAGATGATACAAAGATTGGTGGATGGACAGGTAGTGTTGAGGAAAGAGAAAGGCTGCAGAAGGACTTAGATGAAGAGAATGGACAAGGAAATGGCAAATGAAATACAATATTGGAAAATGCATGGTCATGTACTTTGGTAACAAAAATAAATGTGATTATTTTCTAAACAGGGAGAAGATCCAAAAATATGAGATGGAAAGGAGCTTGGGAGTCCCTGTGCAGAACACCCTAAAGATTAACTTGCAGGTTGAGTCAGTGGTGAGGAAGGCAAATAAATGTTAGCAACCATTTTAAAAAGGTCTAGAATACAAGAGCAGGGATGCGATGCTGAGGCTTTGTAAGGTACTGGTGAGGTCTCACCTTGAGTATTGTGAAAGTTTTGGGCTCCTCATCTAAGAAAAGATGTGCTGGCATTGGAGAGGGTCCAGAGGGGGTTCACAAAGATGATTCCGGGAATAAAAGGGTTATCATACGAGGAAGGCTTGATGGCTCTTGGTCTGTACTCACTGGAATTTAGAAGGATGAGGAGGGATCTCATTGAAAAATTTCAAATGTTGAAAGGATGTTTCCCATGGAGGGGAAATCTAGGATAAGCTGGATGATCAGCCATGATCATACTGAATGGCGGTTCAGGCTTGAAGGGCCAAATGGCCTACTCCTGCACCTATTTTCTATGTTTCTATGTTTCTACAAGAGGGCACAGCCTCAGGATAGAGGCGTCCATTTAAAACAAAGATACGGAGATATTTCTTTCACCAGAAGGTGGTGAATTTCTGGAATTTATTACTACAGGCAGTTGTGGGGCCAGGTCTTTGGGTGTATTTAAGGCAGAGATTGATAGGTTCTTGATTGGACATGGCAGCAAAGGCTACGGGGAGAAGGCTGGGAAGTGGGGCTGAGGAGGGAAAAAAAGGATCAGCCATGATTGAATGGTAGGGCAGACTCGATGGGCCAAATGGCCTAATTCTGCTCTTATGTATTAGGGTCTTTTTGTCTTTACTCCAGATTTCTGGATCTGCAGTCAATTGTGTCAACATTGGATTTGATGTTGGGTCAGTGGCAGGAAGCAAAGAATAATGTGGACATTTTTGCATCTGAAAGGCTGCTACCAGTGGATTCTGACAGGGCTCCACACTGGGTGCCTTGCTTTCTGTTTCAAATACTGTATGTATTCAGTTTAGGCTGAGGGCATGATAAAAAGGTATGCAGATGATACAAAAGGTGGCCATTTGGCTAACACTGAGGAGCAACGCCTTTAACTGAAAGAATACACAGAAGGTGTTGTCAGTTGGACAGAAAAATGGCAAAAAGAATTCAAGACAGGTAACAGTGAATCAATACGTTTGTGAGTTTAAAAAGTAAAACAAACACACATTAAATGGGAATATTATTTTGCATTGAGGAGCTGCAAGATCATAGAATGCAAGTTCATAGACCCTTAACTGAGACACTTTAATAGCTAAAGCATAGATAATGAGAACAGGGGAATTATGCTATAAATGTACATGTTAGTGAGGTCATTGATTGAGCAATGCATAGTCTTCAACATCAGATTCTTGGAAAGATGCAATTTCCTTGCAGAGTGCAATAGAAATTTACCAGCATGCTTGTCCAGACTGTAAAATTCTTGCTCAGTGAATAAGGGGATAGGCCCAGATTGTATTCTTTGGAACAGAGAAGATTTAATTAACTTAAGAAAAAAATTACAAGAGACCTAGATAAAGTAAATAGGAGCTAATTCAAAAATCAGGGACATGGATTTTAAACAAATGGTGTAAGAATCGTAGAGCAGTTGAGGAAAGATAGTTTTTAATTTGAAGGGTGGTAGGGTTTTGTAATATATTGCATGAAAATGAGGCAATGGCAGAAACCCTAAAATTGTATATGCCATGATCTATAAGGCTACAGAACTCATGCTGGAAGGTGAGGTTGGGGCAAATATTTCTTTGCTGACTTGATAGAACAGTACAGCACAGGAACAGGCCCTTCATCCTTCAACATCTATGCCAAGCATGATGCTAATTTAAACTAATTCCTTCTGCCTGTTCATGATCCATTTCCATTTCTTTCCTGCATGATGGATCAAAAGACACCTTTATGTTTGTTTTCATTGATGTGTAGTGAAATTTATTGTTTTGTGAAAACAGTACAGAGCAATACATAAAAATTACTACAAATTACAAAGTAAATAAAGTGCAAAAGACAAATGACGTTCATGGACCATTCAGAAATTTGACAGTGTACGGGCAGAAACTATTCTTAAAATGTTGTGTGTGGGTCTTCAGGCTCTTGCACCTTCTCGCTGATGAAGAGGACATGCCCCAGATGGAGAGGGACTGTGATGATTGATGCTTCCTTCTTGGGGCACCATGTCTTGAAGATGTCCTCAGTGCTGGGAAGGGTTGCAGTGTCTATGATGGAACACATTTTCTATGATTCTATTCAAAACATTCTTGATATTAGAACTTTGCTATTTACAAATGTTACCAAGAAGTACTATTTTTGCATGAAGAATTGGATATCTCAATTTTTTTTTACTGAAAAAAGAAACTAAGACAATGTAAGTTTCCAAAACTGACCCCCTTTTTGTTGAACAATAGAATTGACAAGAAGGACTGGGCCAAAGAGAGTGTTTATATGCCACATGACCATGACAAATATAGGGATAGTTTACAGCGCTGATCATCTGTAACCTAACAGAATATTGGAAAATGTTTAAAGTGCTGGACTCCCCTATTGCCTGAAGCCAGCTGAAAATGTTGAATTTTGATGCAACTTATATAGTATAGAAGCTATCTACAGGTTGTGATTTGATTTAAACAAATACATTTCTTTACCTGGACTTTTACACTATGGAGAAACCAAATGATTGTCCAGCTAATGGCAAAGCCTAATCATGAAAGAGGGAGGACTAGTGGTGAGGGGCTTATCAGTTGAACATATTAGTTCTCCATGTCCTGTGTAGTACAGAGGTCCACAAAAAGGTAAATTTAAAACATTTTGGATCAGAGTGGTTATCTATACATGGAGCTGAATGAGATCTTAAATTAATTTTTTCCTCATTTGTATGTAGTCTGGAGATGGACACAGAGTTTATAGAAGTGATACAAAGCTGCAGGGAGATCATGGGCCATATACAGATTATAGAGGAAGAGGTGTTTGCTGTTTTGAGAAAAGTTATGGCGGATAAACCCCCAGGGCCTGACAAGGTGTTCCCTCAGACCCTGAGGAAAACCAGTGCAGAAATTGCAAGAGCCCTAGCAAAGACATTTAAAATGTCCTAGACCACAGGTGACATTCTGGAGGATTGGATGATAACTAATGTTGTTCCCACTGTTCAAGAAAGTCTCTGAAAATAAACCATGACATTATAGGCCTGTGAACCAACATCAGTAGTGGCCAAGTTATTGGAAGGTATTCTAAGGGAACTGATATACAAGTATTTGGATAGACAAAGATTGACTGGAGATAGTCAACATGGCTTTGTGCATCCTAGGTCATGACTAACCAATTTGATTGAGCTTATTGAGAAAATTACCAAGAAAGTTCATGAAAATAAGGCAATGGATGTTGTTTAAATGGAATTTAGAAAGGCTTTTGACAAGATCTCTCAAGAAGGTTCAGTCTCTTGGCATTCAAAATGAGGTAGTAAACGCAGGAGAAGCTAGAAAGTGGTAGTAGATGGGTCCCTTTCTGACTGAAGGTCTATGACTATTGGTGTGCCACAGGGATCGTTGCTGGTCCAGTGTTGTTTGTCATCTATATCAATAATCTGGATGTTAATGTGGTTAACTGGATCAGCAAATTTGCAGATGACACCAAGATTGAGGGTGTAGGGGACAGTGATGAAGACTATCAGAGCTTGCAGTGGGATCTGAACCTGCTGGAAAACTGGGCTGAACTTAATGAAGATAATTGAGAGGTGTTGCACTTTGGGAGGACAAACCTGGGTAAGACTTGCACGGTCAGTAGTTGGGCACTGTGGAGAGCGGTAGAACAGAGGGACCTGCGAATCCAGATCCATAATTTCTTGAATGTGGCCTCACAGATAGATAGGATTATAAAGAAAGCTTTTGGCACATTAGCCTTTCCTCCATCAAAGTATTGAGTATAGAAGCTGGGATGTTATATTTAAATTGCACAAGACGTTGGTGAGGCCCAATTTGGAATATTGCCTGCAGTTTTGGTCACCTGCCTGTAGGAAAGATGTCAATAAGATTGAAAGAGTGCAGAGAAAATTTACAAGGATGTTGCCAGGACTTGAGGACGTGAGTTATAGGGAAAGGTTGAATAGGTTAGGACTTCATTTCCAAAAGCATAGAAGAATGAGCGAAGATTTGATAGATGTATACAACATTATGAGGGATATAGGTAGTGTAAATGAAAGCAGGCTTTTGTTTGGTGAGGTTGGGAGATACTAGAACTAGAGGTTATGGGTTAAGGGTGAAAAGTGAAATGTTTAAGGAAACATGAGGAGGAATTTTTTCACTCACAGGGTAGAGCGTAGAACGAGCCGTCAGTGGAAATGGTGGATGTGGGTTTAAATTCAACATTTAAGAAAATTTGGAAAGGCACATGGATGGGAGGAGCATGAAGGGCTTTGGTCTGGGTGCAGATCAATGGGACTAGGCAGATATAGTTCCACATGCAGCAGATGGGCAGTAGCTTTTGTTTCTGTACTGTAACGTTCTATGACTGTATCATCTTGTTGGCTGGAGCATTGGTACATTGAACCTGAATATAGGCCGGTACGAAGTGTCAGTGGTAGATACTGTATGTATCAAACGTGCAAACAAAATCATCATACACGTTCTTTAAACCTGCACAAACTGACATCTGCTTTTCATTTTCAAAGTTTTATTGCAACTTAGTCCATTGCAAACTCTGTGCTTCATGTAAAAGACAGTTGTGCATAAGCTGCATTTAAAAAAGTGCACGGTAACTCGAGAGATGTATGCACTGGATGTATGGCAGCTGATAAAAGCCAAAGTGAGGTTAGGGTTTTTTTTAGTAAATCATTAGACAAACAGATGTTAGGGGATTAAAGACATGCAATGATTACAACATTCACAGTATTTTCTGTAAGGATAGAATCCAAAGAATCAAATACCTTCCAGTTAGCCTTGCCAACACAACTAAAGGGGATCACCTCTGTGTATGGTGAAAAGGGATCTTCTTAAGGCACTTACAGTATAGTCGAGAAGAATCAGCTGGTTAAAAACACTTATTTTGAGAAAAATATGATGCTGTAACAGAATACAAAAACACTTGAAAATAACTTAATTACAGATTCTATTCAAGTTAAGTCATGTCAAGTCACTTTTATTGTCATCTCGACCATAACTGGTACAGTACACAGTAAAAACAAGACAACGTTTTTCAGGACCTTGATGCTACACGAACAATACAAAAACTACACTGAAATACGTAAAAAAACAACGCGAAACTACACTAGACTACAGACCTACCCAGGACTGCATAAAGTGCACAAAACAGTGCAGGCATTACAATAAATAATGAACAAGACAATATGCACAGTAGAGGGCAGTAGGTTGGTGTCAGTCCAGGCTCTGGGTATTGAGGAGTCTGATGACTTGGGGGAAGAAACTGTTACATAATCTGGTCGTGAGAGTAGTTTTCTTCCATTCTCATGAATATCTTGGATTTTTTTTTTCAAATATTTTATGTCAAGGCATTAGAGAAAGTCAGTAATATGGTGTTACCATCTTAGAATCAGACTTAATCACTGTCTTTCATGAAGTGAAATTTGGCATTTTGAGGCAGCAGCACAGAGCAAAGACAATTACTACAAATTACAAAATAAAGATATAGTGCAAAAAAAAGGGAATTATGAGGTAATTTCATTGGTTTATGAACCGCTTAGAAACCTGATAATGTTCCTGAATCATTGAATTGTGCCTTCAGTCTCTGATACCTCCTCCCTAACTGTAGTAACAAGGCATGTCCTGATTGGTGAGGGTCTTTAAGGATGGATATAACTTTCTTGAGGAACCACGTCTTGAAGATTTTCTCAAAGGTGGGGAAGGCTGTGCTCATGGTACAAGCTGAACTGCAACCTTTTGCAGCCTCTCAGGATCCTGTGCGATGGAGCCTCCACACCAGGCCGCAATGCAACCAGTTAGAATGGTCTCCAGAATCAGAATCATGTCAAATGTTGTGAAATTCCTTAGCTTTATGGCAGCAGTACAATGAAATACATGATAAATAAATAGAGAAAAAACTGAATTACATTAAGTATATATGTGTCTATTAAATAGTTAAAATAAGTAGTGCAAAAAATACAAATAAAAAAAGTAGTAAGGTAGTGCTCATGGGTTCAATGTTGATTTAGAAATCGATGGCAGAGGGGAAGACTGACTGTGTGCCTTCAGGCTTTTGTATCTCCATCCTGACAGTAACAATGAGAAGAGGGTATGTCCTGGGTGGTGGGGGTCCTTAATGATGGACACCACCTTCCTAAAGCACTGCTCCTTGAAGATATCCTGGATACTACGAAGGCTAGTACCCATGATGGAGCTGACTAATTTTACAAATTTCCTCAACCTACTATCTTGTCCAGTAGCCTCACTCCCCCCCCCCATATCAGAGGGGGGTGCAGCCAGTCGGAATGTTCTCCATGGTACATTTGTAGAAGTTTTAGTGTTTTAGTTGACGAAGCAAATCTCCTCATGGTCCGAATGAAATACAACTGCTGTATTGCTTTTTTTAAATAGCTGCATCAATATGTTGCATCCAGGTTAGGTCCTCAGAGGTATTGACACCCAGAAACTTGAAATTACTCACTCTCTCCACTTCTTATCCCTCTATGAGGACTGGTTTATGTTCTCTCATCTTACCATTTCTGAAGTCCACACAATCAATTGTTTGGTCTTGCTAACGTTGAGTGCAAGGGTGCTGCTGTGACTAGTTTGTATATCACACTCTTGTTATGACCTTTCATCACCATCTTAAATTCTTCCAACAGTTGCAAATTTACAGATGGCATTTGAGTTGTGCCTAGCCACACAGTATTGGTTGCAGAGGGAGTAGAGCAGTGGGCTAAGCACACACCCCTGTGGTGCACCAGTGTTGATTGTAAGCAAGGTGGTGATGTTATCTCCAATCTGCAGATTGTGGTCTTCCAGTTAGGAAGTTGAGGATCCAGTTGCAAAGGGTGGTACAGAGGCTTAGGCACTGTGGCTTTCTGATCAGAACTGTGCATCCATAGAAATTTGCTAGTCTTTGGTGAGATATAAAATATCCTCAAACTTCTAATGAAGTAGACACTTATGTGCCCTGTTTGTGATTACATCAATGGATTGCTCCATCAAAGTGGCAATTTTGCAAAGATGTATTTCCCAACATGTTTTTCAAAGTAAAGAGGAGGCCACACAGAGCATAGGTATTGATGATCTCTTAGTACTGTAGATGGACAATTTGTACAGTTGAATTCTCCTTCCACAGCTGACAGAGAACTTCTGTGTATTCCCAATTCAAAGACTTGAGACTTTTAAAACCATCCCCAATGTGGTTTCTTCATTTGAGTCATAAATGAAAGAATCTCAGAACTCAGTGGGAATGTTGTTTCTCCAAACAGGTTTTGAGTAAATCCTCTTTTTCCTCTAAAATCTCTCCCCATGTTAGAGCTTGAAATAGATTACCCAGTCTGGAGCTTTGGTATTGGGATTTAAACATGATGGGCTGAGTGGAACTAGGAAGCTGATCTTCACGAGGACATAGTAACTTGCATAACCTTTGCTGACAATTTGGAAATTTGCAGAGACAGCTTTAGGATGCCTCAGTGTACTGGAGTATAGTCCAAATCTATGTTCAAAGCATACAGGAATATAGGTTTTGTTCAGGTCTGAGGTCATGATCTTCAGTAACTTTTCTTTCATTGATCCATTGAAGATAATACTAGTCCATTGAAGATAATAATGAATTTCATCACAGATGACTGCCTTTGCTAGGAAGTTGTTGGTCACTTGAAAGGAGTTTCATGCAGATGTTGAATGCAAGGCCTACAATCTTACAAGCTTTAGAGAATGAATTAATTCTGGCTTGGAGCATGCCCAAATGCAGCTCTTCTGCACATGGGAATGGGATGACCCTGTTTTTTTATTCTAGTTACCACAGGTTGATCAGTTTCCCATTATTTTTGAAGATTAGCTCCACACCATGGAGTATTTCCTTACAGCCATTATTTTAATCCAGGCAATATAACTGGAAATTTCCACTGAAATCTTCAGTTCTGTCACATTATTCCTTGAAGGTGGTGACTAGATCTGCATACAGCACCCAAACTGTGGTCTAGATGTTGCAGTGACAATTCCAGCATAATATACCTGATGAATACCAGATAAGTGTGAGGTGGTTTATTTTGGTAGGTCAAATATGATAGCAGAATATAGTATTAATGATAAGACTGTGGATGATCAGAGGGATCTTGTAGTCCATGTCCATAGGACACTTAAATCTGCCGTGCAGGTTGACTGCATGGTTGAGAAAGCATACGGCACATTGGCCTTCATCAACCGTGGGATTGAGTTCAAGAGCCGAGGTAATGTTACAGCTATGTAGGACCCTGGTCAGACCCTATTTGGAGTACTGTGTTCAGTTCTGGTCACCTCACTGCAAGAAGGATGTGGAAACATTAGACAGGTGCAGAGGAGATTTACAAGGATATTGCCTGGATTGGGGAGCATGCCTTACGAGAATAGGTTGAGTAAACTTGGCCTTTTCTCGTTGGAGCCACAGAGGATGAGAGGTGACCTGATAGAGGTGTATAAGATGATGTGAGGCATTGATTGTGTGAATAGTCAGAGGCTTTTTCCCAGGGCTGAAATGGCTAGCATGAGAGGGCACAGTTTTAAGGTGCTTGGAAGTAGGTACAGAGGGGATGTCAGGGGTAAGTTTTTTTTTTTACGTAGAGAGTGGTGAGTGCGTGAAATGGGCTGCTGGCGACTGTGGTGGAGGCAGATACAATAGGGTCTTAAAAGAGATTCCTGGATAGGGTTCATAGAGCTTAGAAAAATAGAGGGCTATGGGTAGGTAATTTCTAAAGTATTAAAGCATTGTGAGCCAATGGGCCTGTATTTTGCTGTAGTTTTTCTATGACTGTTACTTCCAACTTCTCTTCTTTTCCAGTCCCAATGAAAGGTCTCGGCCCGAAATGTCGACTCTTTACTCATTTTCCATAGATGCTGCCTGGCCATCTGAGTTCCTCCAGCATTTTGTGTGCATTGGTTTGGATCTCCAGCATCTGCAGATTTTTTTGTGTTTGGGAAGTTACTTCATGATTGCAATTTTGCACAATTTATTTTGCAATTTATTTATAGTAATTTCATCTTTGCACCGTATTGCTGCTATAGAACAAATTTCATGATATACAAGGCAGTGATAATAAATCTGTCCTGTTACTTGTACAAATCATTGGAGAACTATTCTAAGAACCCTTCTTTTTTCACAAAACTCAATACTGTTTCATGTACTGTGCATTATCTTGCACTTTTTGAGATTAATTTCCATTTGCCATTTTTTTGCCCAATTACCAAGCCATCTTTTCCTTCTCAAAGGGTTTGCTCATCACTGTTAGCCACAAAGCCAGTTTTTCTATCACTGCAGTTTTTTAAAAAAAATTACCCCTCTGAATTTCAGCCCGATTCAGTTAATATATTGTGAACAGCAAGGTACTGTATTGAGTATAGAACCTCACTCATTGATGCTTTCTAGTCACGAAGAGCTTATTAACCATTACCTTTTACTGCCTCTGACTGAGCTGGTGTCACATCGCTTTTGCTCCTCTCCACTGGATACCGTGGTCTTTTACGTTTTGACAAGCTTGTCATGTGGGCTCCTGTGAAAAGCCCATTTTGACTACATCATATACTCTATCCCCATTAACCCTGCTTGTTGCCTCCCCCCAAAAAATTATTTTTGGCTTGTCAGAGGGGATTTCTCGTAAAAACCCACATTGACTATTCCTGATTAATCTCTTCCTTTCTAAATATAGCTTCATACTGCCCTTTAAGATTGGTTTAAAAGATATAGCTACTGGAGTTAGCAAGGCTAGCAAATATTCACATTATCTTATCCTTCCTTCTTAAACAACAGTCCTCTGCCAATTGTACTGAAAATCTCTGCCGTGTCCTCACTTGCTTGCTTCTTTGAAGAGTTTGGGATGAATTTCATCCAGGGCTAACTATTCTTCACTTTCATGCCGGGCCCCTTCATGCTTTCTCCACTACAAAGCTTATGCCATCCAATATTTCATATCCTGCTGTAATGCAACACTGGCAGCATCTCCTTAAGAGTACAGTTACAAACTATTTATTACGAATATCATTTACATTCTCCCATGATTACTTTTTTGGTCCTTTATAGGTGCTCCTTTTCCCTTAGTTATTCTCTTGCTTTTTATGTACATACAAAATATCTTTGTATTTTCTTCAAATACCAACTATTTTGTTAATATCTTTCCTCAGCTTTCTTAATACTGTATCTATTTTAATTTGATTTCTCCAGAATATATCCTTACTCACATAAGATTTCTTTCTGTGCAGAAATATGTTCACTCTGAACCCTCAAAGCTCTTTCTTCAAAGCCTCCCATTATTCATTGTCAGGTTTTCCTTCAAGGAGTTGTTTCCAAACCGCTTTTACCAGATCACTTTGTCTAGTTAAATTGAACAACATCCCAAATTAAGACACGACTCCTTTCTTTGCCCCTGTTCAAAACTGTGATAAATTTATGTGCATTTTGAACACTAAATTTTAAAAAATGGCTATGCAACCAATAAACAGAAGATTCTGCAGATGCTGTAAATTCAAAGTAACACACACAAAATGCTGGAGGAACTCAGCAGGTCGGAATCGTCTATGGAAAGGAATAAAGAGGCAATACTTTAGGCTGAGACCCTTCATCGGGACATATCATTCATTTTTTTTTGGCTTTAGCCTCTTAAACCAAGTCTAGAAATTATTTCCCTGCAATCCCTCCTTGGCTGCGATACACTAACTAAATGAATCTTCAAGGAGGAATTTAGCAACTTGGTGCCCCCTTTCTTTATCTGAACATTTACCATTTAAATTTTGGGTAACTGAACCATTAACATTGTATTTGCTTATTCACTTCTAAGAAATTTGCCAACAAAGTTTCTCTATTTTCTTCAGACCTAATGGAGATCTGTTGGACATCCCCGACAGCACGACTGCTGCTTGTGGTTTGAAAACTTAAAATATTTATGCAATTTTCCTGGTGCTAAGAGAAATAAGGTACTTATCCATAAATGCCTTTTAAAAGGAAAATGCTGTTACTTCTTGCTAAACTACAGCAGTCTAATTCATACTTTAGGAGGGCAAAAATCAGTTAGGCTCTGGTACATTAAGGCTTGATTGTTCTTGTTTCCAAAGAAACTATCCTACTGCTTTCCCAACAAAGAAATACATTTCATAAGGTTGGCATTATATTGCAACTCAATCACAGACATTACTGTAATAAAAATAGGCTAGTGTATGGAGCATGAAGCTCCTACAACAGATTTTCAGACTGGTAGTGTTTGGGGGCTACTCTGTTCACAAAGTGGCCAGCTTAAGATTTCTACATCTGTGCCTAACTGCTAACTAACCAATCTGTTGACCGGGGGTTCTTGAAGTACAAAAGGCTGGGGGATACTTATTTGGCAAATGTGCATCATGGTTCAGAATGTTGTTTTAAATTAGCACAGAATGCCAATATTAAAGGTTTCCTGAATGCTTTGACTATTAATTTCTTCAGAGCATAGCTGGAGCACTGCTGCTACGCGGGACATTACGCTAATAGTAATATCAAGGTTTGACTGTCTTCTCTAAACACAAACAGTAGATAGTCTGTCAATAAAGTAGCTCACATCAGGAAATGCAACTTGTGAAACTTTTCTCATTGCAAATGCTTGAAGCATTTAATTTTTTTCAAAAAGGCATACCCACAGTTGAGACAGGTCAGCAATTCCCGCTTATCCTTCATTGTCTTCCAGAAGATGGGAGTGTCATCATAGCTAAGTTATTTTGCTTGTCTTTCGTATCACAAAATCAATTTACGTATCACCCTGATGAGCAAATAGCCAAGTCTTGCAGCAATCAGAAATGGTAATTTTCCTATTTGCCTCTTGCCCACTTCCTTGAAGAAACTGCTGCTGGAGACCAAAATCAAAGGAGGAATCAACAACTAAGCAATCATGATTAATGCAGTGTAATGAGTTCAATCAGATCTTATCAGTGATGGTTGTACATCGAAGATCAATGCACCAATGAATGATGTTTATTCAGCATCCGACAATTTTTACATTCCAAGCTTTGAGACTTCAAATTACACCCAGCTGGCTCTGTGGAGCCTGCAATATCATTGACGTAGATACCATTGTTCTGAAACAAGCACTCTTTTCCAAACTCCATCATACCAAGTGGTGAATCAAAAAAGTGATTCTAGAATGTTCTCAAACCTTCATGAAAATGTGTAACATTTACCAAAGACTTGAAAGAATGCCTGGTATATGGGCAGGCAACATGGGAGAGGAATTGGGCTAGCACTAAGAATCTCAAATACCCTTGCCAAGAGTATACAGGAGCCCACTGAGAGCGCCTAACTTATTAACACTTATCCCATCAGGAACCTTCTGTAGAATTTGTGGCAAGTTTGTGGACAGTTTGCATCACAGACAGTACATAGGAATGCAGCTTTCAATGCACAGAATTGCAGATTCTGCCTGTTCCATCCTGGGCTCAACCTTCCCCACCACCAAGAACACATTCAGGAGGCAGTGCACAAAGGCAGCAGCATACATCATTAAAGATCCTCACCATCCTGGACAGACCCTCTTCATTTTACTATCATTGAGGTGGTGGGACATTTTAATGCAAATTTCTCGCTCTCCGATTTCTGAATGGTCCATTAACACCACTTTATTATGTGTCTTTTGCACCATTTATTTGTTACATTTTAGCAATTTTCACATCTTGCACTGTACTGCTGCTGCAAAACTAATCTCACGACATAATTCATTGATAATGAAACTGATTTGGATTCTTCTGACTCAGTTACCTCAGCACCACAGAACTGGAATGAAAACAACTTACCTTTGTCCCTATGGGCTTGCTCAAGACAATGATTTTCCCTGTATTGTATTTATGCTGGATTTTGTTATGGCTACACTGCATAAAGGTCAAAATTCTAAATCAACATGTATCTCTGGGTACATTTGATAGCAAATTAACAATTAACAGTACAGAAACATTTCTCCTTTACTGTTCTGAATGATCTATAACAATGTGGTCACCTTGAAAGGCAAAACAAGATCATAGATATTTAGCACTTGCTACCGTTTCCATAATCTGACATCTTTCTGCTATCAGCTTTTAAGGACTGTTCATAAAACACTATTTCAAATCTGAATTATGCAAAATAAATTTTCACTTGTCAGAAAAAAACATATGCTCACCCTCCCTCCCATAATTTATTCACAAGTTTTACTACTTTCATTATTAAATCTTGATACATAGAAAATCTTTAATATTTTTACATAAGTGCTCAAAGCAAAATAAACCTGAATGATTGAATTAAATGAGATCTAAGTACACATTACTCTGCATTAACTAATCGACCCCTTACCACTTCATATATACTTCAACAACACTCATTAATGGTGACATTAAAAGATGATCTCCAAGCTCCAGTGATCATTACTACATAAACTGTGTTCTCCTTCAAGTGCAGAAGGTCACTGTATGGCAAAAACAACTTTTCAGTACGTAATCCAACAGAAAAGTTTATTTTTAAATTTTCCCTCTCACACGGCTGTTGCTTGCAGCTTTCTCAAATTACTGGGCAGTCTGAATGCTGCCACTGGTTTCTGTACTAGAACTACATCATATAGAGAATATCAGAACCAAAACGGAAGAGACTATTCTATTTGCCACTTCATCAGTATGAGTGCAAAGCCAAGCAAACAGGATTCAGCAGGCTCAAAGGAATGTGCTGCAACACAAGGGTAGAACTGTTCATGTAACATGTCAATGTATTTTGAATCCTCCCATTGGGCTAGGAATAGAAAACTGTAGGCAGAATCTGTGCTTCTGACATCTTACTTAAGGTTGGACCTGGTTACTTCAGCCAAGACAATAATGTAACAATAGCAATCGAATAGCTTCTATGGGTAAGGATGAGTAAACTGTGTAACCACTTACCAATGTCCCCACTTCTAAAAGTATTTTTTTTAGAAACACTGCTGAAAGCCAATCAAATAAACAATTAAGCCTAACTTTAAAATATCTTGCATCACGAACACTTATATAGGGTATCAGAGGCTACAGGTAACTACACTGCAATATTATCTGATGAAAATTTGATCCACATCATGACTGCATGTTACATTGATAATAACTCACCTCATCTTACAATCAGGAGCTCAAACTTCAGCTAATGTTGCAACATTCTTGCCTTGATTTTGGTGGGGGGGGGGAGAGAATGCCACTTTAAGGCTAGCTACTTAGAGCTTTCGTTTTGCAAGTTAGGAGTTGACATGGGCTGTCATCTGAAAGGGCATGGCCCTGATTTTTTTTCCTTCCTCTTATGACTAAAGAAAAGTAACAATGCTGACATGAATGTCATGTTAAAAATAACAAGACCTAGTATAACCCAAATTAAATTATGCTTGCCTAGAAAGACTAAACTAATTTTACAAGCCTCTAATCAGAATTCATAAACAAGCAGAGGAACATTGCTCCCCATTAGTTCTTGAGTTTCAGGAAAGCAATCCTGAGCTTCGCTTTACATAGGGTCATGTTTGAATACAAATTCACAATCTATGCACTACTACAGATATGAACCCATATTAGACATGGCCATGGCAAAATATCCCTGGCACCAATAAAATGAATTTTGGTTTCTGAGAACAGATTAGAAATAATGAAACTTCAGTAAGTTTAACATAACAACATAAATTTAACACAAAACATGCATGAATTGCATAAATTAATGTTTTAATAGCAGAAAAAATCTCAAACATTGTCAGGCATAATAATAAAATATACTGTTACCATTAAATATTATCTTCCCCAAATGTAAACCAAGATTTCAAACAAAAAGATCAATAGATTTTCCCCCCAGATTGACTATTCGTGCATGCCACAATTTAATACAATATTGCACTGTGTTAATTTTTCGTACCAATTTGTCCTTTAACAGAGAACAAACAACAGCATAATGAGGATGTGTGTAATTTACTTTGAGCATGACAGTCTTCTATTGTGGAAAACGATAACTTTTTAATTAGGACCTTGCAACTAACTGATTGCAGTGGACTGAACTTCTGTAATTCAATGCTAATAATGCTCTACATTTTTTACTTCCAGTGGTATTACAAGCTAACCACTCTGCCAAGATTGTTTATTGTAGCAACAATGTGAAAGTACACTACAAAAAAAATGGCGAATATTTTAAGAGGGAAAACATGCAAATATTGACTGGAATATTTAACATTACTGTTTGCAGGGGCAACAGCTATAAAAACGAACGAATACTTAACCATAATAGCATGCAATGTTTATGGTAGTTCAATATATCCATTTAGTTGGTTAATCTGTCCTCTAAAAAAGTTACTGACCCAGCAATGGTCAGAAAGTGCAACACTAAAAAAGGCAGTTTTCTTCAAAATTTATATACCTCACGAAGTTAGGCAAATCGCTGTCATTTATTCAACTACTACACCATAAATATACAGATATTTATAGTTCTATTAATTTTAATGCGATTTTCTTACCCAAATTATACATGCACATGTAAAAGATATGCTTATCACTATACAACAAAGAACCACAGACCAGCCTAACAGTACTTTAATTACAATATTACAACACAAAATTAAAGCTTAAATAAACTAATCATGATTTAATAACTTAGAAGAAATCTATCTTGAAATTCCACACACTTTTATACGGAACAAGACACAGATTCACAACCAGTTTTCCACAAGCCCTCACAAAAAAATTTAAAAACCCAAGTCTTTGCACGTGATTATTTCAAAATCGCCCATAAATATAAAAAGAAAATTAAGGCACAATTAGCAATTTTGATCCACTTGCAACAATGGAAATAACATTTACGCCATCCACCCATAAACCTTGATTTCACTGTATAAACGGTCGCTTCAGTTACCAGCACCAAGCAGTTCTGAAGGCCTGCTCGAACCGAAGGAATATTTGGTGGCGAGATCATGAATTCTTGTAATTTCCAAAAAAAATATTATTTTTCTTCCCCCTCTCCAGAGTCTTCAGGGCAACTTTCGGTTTGCGACGGCCAAAACGAATTCTTAGGCGTATTATTTTTTTAAAAAAAGTTTAACGAATTGCATGTGGTAATTGACTGCTATCAAGGGAGATAGAAAGAAAGGGACGCCTAGTGTGCTGGGGTCTGGAGTGAACCGGGCAGGCGGCTAAATGCGCGCTCTAGCCGGTCTCCGGCGCGCAGGATCCGTATGAGTGTGTGTCCCTCTCTCGCTACATTTCCTTCCCCTTCGTCGCTACATTGTTGCTGCGCTCATTCCTGATACTCAGCGTAATGTCACCTCACCCAACCACCCCCAACCCAAACCATGCGTCAGATCCATCCGCCGGAACTAGCTCACAAAAAAATCGACAACCACCGCCGCCACAAAAAAACCCTAAACCTTTTATCCTTTCACACCCAACGCACACCGGGGACTGAGTGCCAAATATGATATTTTCAAGTAATGGCGGGGGTGCTGTGGACAGCGGCGTAGGATTTCCTTGCATTTTTGTTAAATATTGAAGGTTGTCTGCTGGGAACTCTGTTTTTGGTGCGGAAGGAACCGCTCTGGTGGAGGCGCTTGCCCCTCTCTCTCTATGTGGGTGAATGGAGGAGACTCTTCCTGGAGAGTAAACACTCACGCACAGACTGGCTGATTACATCGGTTCCCTCACCGTTTAACACTAAAAAATCACCCCCAAACATGCCTGCAGATATTAAACAAATCTATGAATTGGAATCTGGTGAGTAAACACATGAAACAAGAAGGATTATGTGGGTTATTTCTAAATTTACATCCACCATCGGGCATCTGATGACTGAACACTGTCTTATTATTTCAATAGAATTGTACTTCCTAATAGCCAGATTTTTGGCATCCGGACCCTGTCAGGAGGCGACCGAGGTGAGTAAATCTACATTTTGGAATTCGGTAATGTTTTGAGGACGATTTTTCTGTACAATAAACGGCTTTATATGCTCTTTCAGGTCCTGATACGCGAAGTGGAGGAGAAGCAGGTAGGCTGCATTCAGCTCGCATTCTAACTCTGCAGAGGACTTAAGGTTCTGATTTAAAACTGGATCGTCTTTTAATATTTTAAGAAAAAGATGCTAGACAGGGATTTTGGGCGAATTTTGATGATTGTAACCAGGGTTTTTTCTTCCAGCTGCTGCCGAAAAGAATTGACTGGAAGGGCAAGGAGCATCCCAGGACCTACGAAAATTTGGTGAGAGATTCATATCACAGAGAAAACTTTCAGAGAGGAAAAATTGAATCTCCCGCAAAAATTTTACCAGGAAAACCCGATTAGCCCCATCCAAAACAAAGCTTTAGCAAGGAAAAAGAACAGATAGTAATACGTGAGAGGTGATTGGGAATTAGTTTGAAAATTTGTGTTAAAATTACGATTACCAGAAAAAATATTTAGTTTAAACTATAGTGGAAATAAAGATACGTCATGATTATTGTGCAGGAGCAGGGCTGCTTGAGTGACGCGAGCGCTCACTGTGGTGAGAAGGCAGCAGTGAGAAAGGGAGGCGCTTTGACTCTTTACACTCCCAGCACTAATGCAGCTTGGCAACGCTGATTGGTCTAAAGCTTCTCTAGTTCATTTATAGATTTGCACACAAACAAATCAAAACAACATTTGATTCTGTAGAAACGGGTGGGTAAGCTATTTTATTTCTTAAAGCTATGAGATTATTGAATACGAGAAGAGGAGGAAAGTGATGTTTTATTTAAAAGTAATTGCAGGGCTACAACTTAAAAGACAAACTGAAATACTGTGTTTGGAGGCATGTTTCATTTTAGAATTAAAGAATCAAACCAAGTTAAGATCAGATGTGTTATGTGAAATAGTTTTAGACTATGGATGGATCATTTTGTACATTTGTATCACACTCAGAGACCAGCTGTTACTATGGCTAGGATGGAGGAGCTTGTTGACTTTATTGGAATGTCTGCACTGAATTTTACAGTTGGAGTTTTCAAGATGAATATAAATATTTTATTTAAAGGTGTAATTTGTAAACCAACAACTGTTAAATTCTTGGCACAAAATATTCCAGTAAAAGCTAAACTTTGCAGATCTGAGCATGTGAACAGATGAGCAAATTTTTAATGGGTCCTTAATATGAAATGGCAAGCAGTACAGCTTGACTGGGAAAGAGGAACAAGAGTCATTCTGCAGCAAAATGGAAATCTGACCACGGAACTTTGAGCTACTTAGTTCTTACAAAGTTACTGCAGCTCACCAAGTTTCAAAAACCATTGATTTTCTTTTACTAGAAGCATATAAATGATTTTGTTGCCAGTTATTGAAGTTAGTTCAGTTTTTGGAAGACTGTTTCCACATATTGCTAATTCAGTGGTAAAAAATCTTCAGTATTTTCAAAACAAAAATCTAATCCTGATTTTTTTTGAAATTCAGTATCTAGTTCCACAGTTGCACCTTGATCAATTGTAGAATGTTTATTTTATAAATTGCAATAAAGTGGAATACTACAAACATCCGCGCAATTATTTATGAATATTAGTTAGAGTAGTGCACAAGTCAGAATTTGGAGCAGTGTATATTGAAAACATGTTTAACAAAGGTTCCTGTCACTATGCTACTAGAGCAGACTTACTACTCAATACCTAACAATTTCTGCTGATTTTTTTCTTTTTTTTGTGAACCTACAAGACTTTAATATATTTTTCCCTTGATAAAATTTGGTTTGCAAACAGGAAAACTTTTTTTAACTAGATCTATGAGAAGAGCTTGGGAAAACAGTTGATTTACAGTTGTTTAAACAAAATACAAATTTTTAGATTTGTGGATAGTGGTCTGTATGTTCATTGCTACTATAGAGTCATAACCTACATGTTTGTGATTTTATCTAAATTTAGAGAGGGTCGTGAAGTAATTTTAGTGATAATTTATTAATTATTCCTTTTTTTTGAATTTATGCAGTAATTTGGAACCACATATAATCGTAATGAGATGAATGATCAAATTTATACCAAAAATTACAATAATTTGTAATTGTTTTTCTCCTGGCTAGTTTCATTTTGTTATAATTTGGAAAATAAGTTTCAGATGTAAATGTTTAATAGGATGAAATTTATGTATCTTACAAATTGATAATATTTTCGAAAGAGAGTAATTGAGTTTGCCTATACCTGTGAAATATTAATTCTTTTAATTTTTTGATGGTAGTCACTTTTAATGAAGCAAAATGCTTTGAAATTTTTGTTGTATCTAAAGTAATTATTTGCAAATTTCTAAACTGATTTAACCTCTGTACCAAATCACTTTGCATAATTTTACAGAATTGTGAAACTAAATTACTTTAGTAACATAGTAGTTGAAGGAGGTAGAGTAAACAGTAAATTTACAGTTATTAATAATGCTCAGACAATTCAATGTGGCCCAGTTATAATAAGCATAATTTTTGCTATTTGCTAATTTTGTTTAACTTTTGTTGACATCGATGCAGAAATTGCATGGAATAATTCATGAAATGTTTATTCCTTCATTTGGTTGATTGTTGAACTTTTGACAGTTTCTACATAGCTGTTCTATTTGACAGCAATATTGCAAACTTCCAAAATGTTTTTGGATAGGAATTTATAATACTTTAGGGAAATTTCAAAATATTTCCCCTGCATAACCTACCTATGAGTCATCAACTTTCCAAAGGTTTTAGAAGAATTGAAACAAATGACATGGATGGACAAATTGGTTTTAAAAACATCCTATAACAAGGTATTTCTAAGGTCAGCTAAAAGCTGTTAGAAATAGTATTTTTGCTCAATGTAGAATAACTTCACTTAACTCTTAACATTTGTCATATTTTTACTGGTGTAAAATTGACACAATCATTTATAAGAAATAAAAGATATTTTCTCTCATAATTTGGCGGCTATTCCTACATTATTTTTAATTTGACTTGGAAATGTGGGAAAATTGCTATCCCTTTGGCCATATTTCTGTCAGTTTCTGAAGTGACATTGCAATTCTCTCTCCAAACTCAGTCAAGGAACCAGATATCAATCTGAAGTTTGTCTTTCTACTTGTCTTTGACCTGTGATTTCCTGTCACACTCCCTTAGTTTAATTTATAAGTATTATAAATTTGTGCAGTCACCTCTTGGACATCTACTAAGAAATTAATCACAAAAAGCTTCCTTGCAGTTCACACTTTCGATATCAGTTTTGCAAGATAAGCATAAAATTCTGACATTCTAGATGGTGTACAGTCATAAACATTCCTCAAAGATGCAACATATCTATGGCCCTAGATTTTTATTGTGGTAGTACCACTGTCTGAATCCTGTGTGGAAAAGGGAGAAAATGGAGTTCCCTATTAATTCTTTTGGCACATGGTTGTCTAAGTTTCATCTCTTGTGCAGATGGTTTGTGCATCTTACAACTTTAAATTATGATGGGGTGTTAGTCTGATTTTTCTAAAAATATATATTGAAGTCTTTTTCTTTGCGCCAAGTGCTGGTAAATCACCACTTGGTTGTGCCTCGTTGTAGCAAACACGTATCACTTGCTCTTGATTGCCAGTAGGAAATCATTTTTAGTCAATTTTGTGTCAGTTTACTGACCGCCAGTATATCTTGAGAGGTGACAGCTCCAGATGGCCTACTATGTTCTGGAGATCCATCTTGCTGTGCAAGTAATTCTTACAAAATTTGGGAGACTTAATATTTTCAGGATTCATTGATTGAGCAGCGGAATGATGTTTAAAAAGATATTTAATTAATCACAAATGTATAACTATTTGTAAAGAACATAATATCTTTTATGCCGACTAGTGATCTAATATTCATTGCTGGAGTTAATAAACTATAATGAGTTTTTTAAATGTCATAAAGCTATCAGTGGGAGCTGCATGCTCATCAATTCACTGCCTTGCTTGGAAAATAAATGAATTGCTTTATTTGCTAATTTTAAAGCTAATTTTTACAGAAACAACACTCAAATATTTTTGCTTTTACATTTTAAAAAAAAGTGCATTGAAGATATTTCATTAACAATATATTTGGAGGAAAGCACCTGAGATGTGCTGATACAGCCAAGATATAAAATCATTTTACCTTGGGCTAAGTACAGAATATAAAAAAAAATGCACCACAAAAATCATAAAACATTTTCCTAATTATGCATTAAGGTTCTTTTTAATGAATAAAATCTCAGAATATGCTATGTAACCAGCACAAGACATGTTTAGATAAATGCATTTTAGAATAATTGTAAGTTAAGTATAAATGAAGTCTGTTTCTATGAACTCCCCATTTAGGCTTATATTCTTATATACCACTGTTAATATTTTTCCTATTTAAGCTGTTTACCCAAATCAATTCTGCCTTCGGTGTAATGATTCAACATCATCTTCAGATGATGTATACTCCATTTTATATCAACATTTAATGGGAAAACATATACTGATAATTTCATTTGTTGTTTTCAATGTAATGTCCTAATTTGTGACTTCTGTGTCAATTCATGATTTGATTTAGTTGTTTATTTTTTAGATTTGGAATAGCTGTGATCTTATTGAAAAGTGTAACAGGCTCAAAGGGCTAAATGGTCTCCTCTGCTACTGTGTAATTATATATTCACTTGCTTGATAGTCAAGCAAGACAGTGTCAAAGTGGGTGCAAATTGTGGATTTTTTTCTCTTAGCTATTTTGTATTATTTGACTTACTGCTAGTCTGGGAAAACATTAGCTGGGTATTTTTAAAAGATTGTTTTCAGGAAAATGTCGTGTCTAAACACCATGCTGAAATGAAACTATTTTTCGTCTTCCAAATCTGAAACTCTTCCAAACTCTGCATACGGCCTGCTAGATTTTGTGTGTGTTGTTCCAACACCTGACTGAAAGTAATTGCCCTTTGTTTTTCCTTCCCTGGTTTTGTAGCACTGTAATCGTTTTTAGACTCTGTAGGTGTTGCAAAGGATCTCCTTCCTTGGAAAAGATTTGGAAATAGATTTTGGGAGTCCTTGCCAGAGTAACCAGTTGTTTTTTTTCCATCTGTTAAGTTATTGAGTAGCAGGGTGTAGTGAAGCAGTCAATTTGAACTGGATAATTAACATGAACAGAAACAAAAAGGTAACCATCCAGATTGTAGTACACAGTCCCTTTCCTGATATACATAGCTTCAGTTTTGATCTGAGCTTTACACGTTGAAATCTTCCCTGTTAGTTGGTGACTGGATCCCCACCTCCACTGCCTGGTTCAACAGGGGTATGCATGCTTTAGCATTGTTAATTGCTATAGACTGAAGTAACAAACACTGGTAGGTTTAGATGGAAAATAAACAGTAGTCCATATGAACCCATGATTATAGGTTCCTGAGATTCTGACGGGTCCTGACAGGATGGAAATGAAGAGGTGTTTCCACGTGGGAGAGCTCAAAACCAGGAAGTCAGTGTTTAAAAATAAGGGATCACTTAGGAGTTCAACTGAATCTTTGCAACTCCTTTGCTTTTAAAGGGTGATGGAACATTATTGAGTGGAAGAATAGATTCTTGATGAGAAGGATGAAGGGTTACTTGGTTAAATGGGAATGGGAAGTTGAGTTTATTTCAGCCACAATGTTACTGAATGCTAACTGCTTCTAAAATTGAAGCTTTTGCTTGGCCTTGCAGTGAAATGGCTGAAGTGTTCAATCCTAAGATATCTGTGTATTCCTTGAGACTGGTATCTTCTGCAAGCTGCATTGCAGGACTATGTAGATAAAGACCAGACCATCAAACCTGTTAGGTCTGTTGGAGTGCTAGGTCTTGGGAGTCTTAGCAGGAGTCAGTTTAACCCTACCATTGACCTGTTTTCCATCTAATGTGAAAACGGGTTCCATTCATTCAAGTGGAGCAACGAAAATATTTTAGGGGCCTTTTGACTATTTATCAGGTCATCCATATTTGCAATATTGATGAATTAGATAATCTTATAAAGTTTTGTTGCTGTTGTCACTCTAAGTAAAATCACACGCAATAGTTCAGTTACTACAGTTGATACTTAACAAAGGAGCGCAAGTAAGTGCTAAACTCCTCAAGTAAAAAAAGTTATAAATTGCACCAAAGGTGTAGAAGGGTTAAAAATAAAAGATCTGGGTTATTTTTGTTTAATGTTTCCCAGGAAGCCTTATATCTGTTTGTTACATATTCATGAGAAGCAGTGATGGAGCTGAGAGTTAATATTATGATGCCATAAATGTTTGAGCATGCATGTTCTACGGAACTATTTCTGCGATAATACAGATTTTGTTCTGTTGCAAAGAGGATTCATGACAATAGTGATAACTGCTAATCTATTTAACCAAATTTAGAGTGCAGTCAAATGAGCAAAGAAAAGATCTTTGCTTGGGTTGCTTCTTGAGCTGAGAGGATAATTATGCATATGATGTTTGTGTATATGACTCAGCAGTTCCACAAAAGAGGTATGGTTCTGGCTTCTGAACTGTAAAGTAATGCAAAGGAAGTGGAAATTGATCATGAATAAGCTGTCTTCTATTGTTTGTGAAGCCAGGAATTTAATTATTTCTAATGTTTTTTTCTCTGTGTGTGTAAAAAGGTGAAAACACATAGGCACATAGCTCCAGATCACCTCCTTCAGATATGTCAGCGACTTGGACCTCTCCTAGAAAAAGAAATTCCACAGAGCGTCCCAGGAGTTCGTTCATTACTGGGAGCAGGAAGGCAGTCTTTGCTTCGAACAAACAAAAGTACGAGAAGTTCATTAGTAAAGCAATATCCCGATATATATTCCTAATTTCAACGCAAATTCATTTGATAATTCTGGATTTCTTTTGAATTTAAATGTGAAGGTTGCAAGCACGTGGTATGGAAAGGATCAGCGCTTGCAGCGTTGCATCGTGGAAGACCTCCAGAGCCACCAATCAATTATGGCAGCCCACCTAATATTGGTATGTTTATGTTGGGTTTGGTAATGTCCAAAAAAAACTTATGCAAAATACTTGGAATCAATAACATCTGTTTTTCATGTTGATTAGCACGGGGGATGAAAATATTTATTAAAAATGCCCGGTATTTCATCATCAAAGGTTATCTTGAAAAGTGAAATTTGGAATGTGGAATATTGGTACATTTCTCCGGACCAGCTTGACTGATTTGCAAATTTAGAAACATAGACATAGAAAACCTACAGAACAATACAGGCCCTTCGTCCCACAAAGTTGTGCTGAACATACCTTAGAAATTACTAGGGTTACGCATAGCCCTCTATTTTCCTAAGCTCCATGTACCTATCCAAAAGTTTCTTAAAAGACCCTATCGTATCCACCTCCACCACTGTTCTCGGCAGCCCATTCCATGCGCTCTCCACTCTCTGCGTAAAAAAGAAAACTTATCCTTGACATCTCCTCTGTACCTACTCCCCAGCACCTTAAACCTGTGCCCTCTTGTGGCAGCCATTTCAACCCTGGGAAAAAGCCTCTGACTATCCACACGATCAATGCCTCTCATCAGCTTATACACCTCTGTCAGGTCACCTCTCATCTTCCATCGCTCCAAGGAGAAAAGACCGAGTTCACTCAACCTGTTTTCATAAGGCATGCTCCCCAATCCAGGCAACATCCTTGTAAATCTCCTCTGCACCCTTTCTGTGGTTTCCACATCCTTTCTATAGTGAGGCGACCAGAGCTGAGCACAGTACTCCAAGTGGGGTCTGACCAGGGTCCTATATAGCTGCAACATTACCTCTCGGCTCCTAAACTCAATCCCACGAGTGATGAGGGCCAATACACCGTATGCCTTCTTAACCACAGAGTCAACCTGCGCAGCTGCTTTGAGCGTCCTATGGACTGGGACCCCAAGAGCCCTCTGATCCTCCACACTGCCAAGAGTCTTACCATTAATACTATACTCTGCCATCATATTTGACCTACCAAAATGAACCACTTCACGCTTATCTGGGTTGAACTCCATCTGCCACTTCTCAGCCCAGTTTTGCATCCTGTCAATGTCCCACTGTAACCTCTGACAGTCCTCCACACGATCCACAACACCCCCAACCTTTGTGTCATCAGCAAACTTACTAACCCATCCCTCCACTTCCTCATCCAGCTCATTTATAAAAATCCCAAAGAGTATGGGTCCTAGAACAGATCCCTGAGGCACACCACTGGTCACCAACCTCCATGCAGAGTATGACCTGTCTACAACCACTCTTTGCCTTCTGTGGGCAAGTCAGTTCTGGATCCACAAAGCAATGTCCTCTTGGATCCCATGCCTCCTTACTTTCTCAATAAGCCTTGCATGGGGTACCTTATCAAATGCTTTGCTGAAATCCATATACACTACATCTACTGCTCTTCCTTCATCAATGTGTTTAGTCACATCCTCAAAAAATTCAATCAGGCTTGTAAGGCACGACCTGCCCTTGACAAAGCCATGCTGACTATTCCTAATCATATTATACCTCTCCAAATCTTCTTAAATCCTGTCTCTCAGGATCTTCTCCATCAACTTATCAACCACTGAAGTAAGACTCGCTGGTCTCTAATTTCCTGGGCCATCTCTACGCCATTTCTTGAATAAGGGAACAATATCTGCAACCCTCCAATCCTCCGGAACCTCTCCCGTCCCTATTGATGATGCAGAGATCATCGCCAGAGGCTCAGCAATCTCCTCCCTCACCTCCCACAGTAGCCTGGGGTACATCTCATCTGGTTCCGGCGACTTATCCAACTTGATGCTTTCCAAATGCTCAAGCACATCCTCTTTTCTTAGTATCTACATGCTCTTCAGTCAGCTGCAAGTCGTCACTACAATCACCAAAATCCTTTTCCATGGTGAATACTTAAGTATTCATTAAGTACCTTTGCTATTTCCTCTGGTTCCATACACACTTTCCCACTGTCACACTTGATAGGTCCTATTCTTTTACGTCTTATCCTCTTGCTCTTCACATACCTGTTGAATGCCTTGGGGTTTTCCTTAATCCTGCCCAGCAAGGCCTTCTCATGGCCCCTTCTGGCTCTCCTAATTTCCTTCTTAAGCTCCTTTCTGTTAGCCTTATAATCTTCCAGATCTCTAACATTACCTAGCTCTCTGAACCTTTCATAACCTTTTCTTTTCTTCTTGACTAGATTTACTACAGCTTTTGTACACCACGGTTCCTGAACCCTACCATCACTTTCCTGACTCATTGGAACGTACCCATGCAGAACTCCACACAAATATCCCCTGAATATTTGCCACATTTCTTCTGTACCTTTCCCTGAGAACATCTGTTCCCAATTTATGGTTCCAAGTTCCTACCTGGTAGCCTCTTAATTCCCCTTACTCCAATTAAAAGCTTTTCTAACTTGTCTGTTCCTATCTCTCTCCAATGCTATTGTAAAGGAGATAGAATTATGACCACTATCTCTAAAATGCTCTCCCACTAAGAGATCTGACACCTGACCGGGTTCATTTCCCAGTACCAAATCAAGTACGGTCTCTCCTCTTGTAGGCTTATCTACATACTGTGTCAAGAAACCTTCCTGAACACGTCTAACAAACTCCACCCCATCTAAACTCCTTGCTGTAGGGAGATGCCAATTGATATTTGGGAAATTAAAATCTCCCACCACGACAACTCTGTTATTATTACACCTTTCCAGGATCTGTTCCCCTATCTGCTCCTCGATATCCCTGTTACTATTGGGGGGCCTATAAAAAACACCCAGTAGAGTTATTGACCCCTTCCTGTTCCTAACTTCCACCCACAGAGACTCTAGACAATCTCTCCATGACTTCCACCTTTTCTACAGTTGTGACTCTATCTCTGATTAACAGTGCCATGCCCCCTCCTCTGTTGCCTCCCTCCTTGTCCTTTCTGAAACATCTAAAACTGACACTTGAAGTAGCCATTCCTGTCCCTGAGCCATCCAAGTCTCTGTAATGGCCACCACATGATAGCTCCAAGTACTCATCCGCACTCTTAAGTTCATCTGCCTTGTTCACAATACTCTTTGCATTAAAATAGACACATCTCAAACGGTCAGTCTTAGCGCGTCCCTTCTCTATCAGCTGCCTATCCTCCCTCACACACTGTCTCCAAGCTTTCCCTCTTTGTGAGCCAACCGCCTCTTTCCCTCTTTCCCAATCTCTTCAGTTCAGTTCCCACCCCTCAACAATTCTAGTTTAAACTCTCCCCAGTTTCCTCCCCGCCAGGATATTGGTCCCCCTGGGATTCAAGTGCAATCCATCCTTTTTGTACAGGTCACACCTGCCCCAAAAGCTCCAATCCCTCAGCCACGCATTTATCCTCTACCTCATTCTATTCCTATACTCACTGTCGCGTGGCAGAGGCAGTAATCCTGAGATTACTACCCTTGTGGTCCTGTTTCTCAACTTCCTTCCTAACTTCCTGTCATCTGTTTTCAGGACCTCTTCCCTTTTCCTACCTATGTCATTGGTACCAATATGTACCACGACCTCTGGCTGTTCTCCCTCCTGCTGCAGGATATCTTGGACGCGATCTGAAACATCCCGGACCCTGGCACCTGGGAGGCAAACTACCATCTGAGTTTCTTTCCTGCGTCCACAAATTCGCCTGTCTGACCCCCTAACTGTAGAATCCCCTATCGCTACTGCCTTTCTCTTCCTTTCCCTACCCTTCTGAGCCACAGGGCCGGACTCTGTGCCAGAGGCACTGCCGTTGCTGCTTCCCCCAGGTAGGCTGTCCCCCCCAACAGTTCTCAAACAGGAGTACTTATTGTCCAGGGGTACAGCCACAGGGGTACTCTCTACTACCTGACTCTTCCCCTTCCCTCTCCTGATTGTAACCCAGTTGTCTGTCTCCCATGGCCCTGGTGTGACCAGCTGCCTTTAACTCCTTTCTATCATCTCCTCGCTCTCCCTGACCAGACGAAAGTCATCGTGCTGCAACTCCAGTTCCCTAATGCGGTCGCCTAGGAGCTGCAGTTCAACACACTGGGTGCAGATATGGCAGTCCGGGAGGCTAGGAGCCTCTAGGGCTTCCCACATCTGACACTGAACACAACACCGGCCTCATACACATACTCATCCTTTCCGCAATTAACACAGGTAAACCTACCTTGCCTTGTCCTGTTACTGTCTGAGCCCGCTGAGCCAAAGCCCTATCACTCTACTACCCTCTCTCTCCGCTGCCTGCTGGATATGGTGGTCGCCTTTTTAAACATTTCACGCTCTACTGGCTGATGTTACACACCTGTGCATTCTTGCCTGTCTTTACCCCGAGTAGTAAAATGCCTTCGCTCTGGAAATCCTTAGCTGTTCACCCACAGCCCTCTTGCTTTGAATCATTGCTTACTTGACTAATTATTATCACCAAGTCAGCTGGTGGTGAACACTTTTTTGTTGAATAAGAAATTTCCATCCATTGCCTTGTGAAAGTTGGGTCAATATTGTCTGCATTACAGTGTGCATGTTAAAATCTTACGGTTATTGTAGTAGAGGTGCCTATGTACTTTTGATAAAATGAGCATGGCAATAAGAAAGGAGAATGCAATAGGGATTATGAATTTGAACTCAATGTAATAAGAATGAAGTTTTATAGTATGAAAGTATTTTTAAAAGTGGAATACAACACTAACTGAAATGTGCTTAGGTCTGGATATGGTCAATAAATTTTATATAATGATCCTTTAAAATTATACCTGTTGAATTTTGATTAGTAAAACAAAAGCACAGACCTTTACATGTTTCTGATTGGTAGTTGTAAAAAAGAAGTCCAATTGTGTTGAATGTATTCTGTGACAACAGATGGGGTATTGATTTTTGATTATTGTTACTGATTCAGTGGAGCAAAACAAAATGTTAAGAAGTGAGGCTGGGAAAGTGGTTGATGCACCAGAGTGGAAACACGTTGGAACCAATGATTATAATTCTGTTTACTTTAATTATAGAAAAAGATGGGACTGATCCTGAACTCAAACTCCTAAATTGGGGGAAGGCTAATTTTGATGGAATCAGACAGAAACTTTTAAAACTTGATTGGGAGAGCTTGTTTGCAGGTAAAGGGATGTCTGGCGATGGAAGCCTTTAAAAAGTGACCTAGGAAGAGTTGAGGGCCAGCATATTCTGATGGGTCTATTGAGGAATATAGGGTAGCAAGAAAGGAGCTTAAGAAGGGGCTGAGGAGAGCAAGAAGGGGGCATGAGAAGGCCTTGGTGAGTAGGGTAAAGGAAATGCCCAACGCATTCTTCAATTATGTGAAGAACAAAAGGATGACAGGAGTGAAGGTAGGACCGATTAAAGTTAAAGGTGGGAAGATGTGCCTGGAGACTGTGGAAGTGAGCGAGGTCCTCAATGAATTCGGTATTCACCAATGAGAGGGAACTTGACGGTGCGGACAATATGAGTGAGGTTGATGTTCTGGCGCATGTTGATGTTAAGAGAGAGGAGGTGTTGGAGTTGTTAAAATACATTAGGATGGATAAGTCCCTGGGGCCTGACGGAATATTCCCCAGGCTGCTCCACGAGGCGAGGGAAGAGATTGCTGAGCCTCTGGCTAGGATCTTTATGTCCTCATTGTCTACTAGAATGGTACCGGAGGATTGGAGGGAGGCGAATGTTGTCCACTTGTTCAAAAAAGGTCATAGGGATAATCTGGGTAATTATAGACCAGTGAGCCTTACGTCTGTGGTGGGAACGCTGTTGGAAAAAATTCTTAAAGATAGGATCTATGGGCATTAAGAGAATCAAGGTCTGATCAGGGACAGTCAGCATGGCTTTGTGAAGGGCAGATCATGTGTAACAAGCCTGATAGAGTTCTTTGAGGAGGTGACCAGGCATATAGATGAGGGTAGTGCAGTAGATGTGATCTAAATGGATTTTGGTAAGGCATTTGACAAGGTTCCACATGGTAGGCTTATTCAGAAAGTCAGAAGGCATGGGATCCAGGGAAGTTCGGCCAGATGGATTCAGAATTGGCTTGCCTGCAGAAGGCAGAGGGTGGTGGTGGAGGGAGTACATTCAGATTGGAGGGTTGTGACTGGTGGTGTCCCACAAGGATCTGTTCTGGGACCTCTACTTCTCATGATTTTTACTAATGACCTGGATGTGGGGGTAGAAGGGTGGGTTGGCAAGTTTGCAGATGACACAGAGGTTGGTGGTGTTGTGGATAGTGTAGAGGATTGTCGAAGATTGCAGAGAGACTTTGATAGGATGCCGAAGTTCGAGTTCAACCGGAGAAGTGTGAGGTGGTACACTTTGGGAAGACAAACTTCAAGGCTTACAAACAGAAACTGAAGCGGAAAGTCACGATGTCAAAGGTGGTGTCGCGTTGGACGGAGGAAACGGATGAGATCCTCTGTGACTGCTTTGAATTGGTGGACTGGCTAGTATTCAAGGACTCGGCAGCTTCTCGATGAGTATCCCTCAGCTGTCACAGACTTTATCTGGAAATGCACCGAGGACTGTGTGTCTCGCAAGACAATCAGGCTATTCCCGAACTGGAAACCTTGGATGAATTATGAGGTCAAGTCCCTTTTGAAGGCTAGAGCTGCGGCATTTAGGTCCAGGGATACCAGTCGCTACACGGAATCCAGGCGTGAACTCCGCAAAGCCATTAAGGGCACCAAGTGGCAATATCGAGCCAAGTTGGAAGCCCAGGCTAACTAGACGGATGCCAGTAGACTATAGCAGAGTCTAAATGAGATCACTGGGCGCAAAGAAAAGGCTGGGAATATCAATAATTGTGGCGCTTCTCTTCCTGATGAACTTAATGTATTCTACGCAAGATTCGAACAGAAGAGGAGCCTCCTGCTCCCTCCGGATGAACCGGACCTGGTGGCATCGACATTCATCATCACCGAGGAGGACGTTAGAAGGGCCTTCCTGAAGATAAATCCAAGGAAGGCGACGGGCCAGATGGTGTCCTGGGACAGGTTCTCCGGGCCTATGCAAGCGAGCTAGCTGGAGTGTTTGCTGACATCTTCAACTGCTCCTTGCTTCAGTCTAGGGTTCCCTCATGTTTTAAGAAGGCAACAATAATCTCGGTGCCGAAGAAGAGCAAGGTGGCATGCCTGAATGACTATCGACCTGTGGCTCTGACATCAATTGCTATGAAGTGCTTCGAGCGATTGGTTATGGCACATATCAACCACAGCCTACCAGTCAACCTCGACGTTTTGCAATTCGCCTACCAGAGCAACAGGTCGATGGCAGATGCCATCTCTCTGGCCCTACATTCCTTCTTAGAGCACCTGGAGAATAAAGACGCATATGTAAGGCACTTTTTCATTGATTACATCTCTGCCTTTAATACCATCATTCCAAATAAACTGATTCCTAAGCTCCGGAACCTGGGCCTTAGCACTCAGATCTGCAGCTGGATCTTCAACTTCCTCACAGAGAGGACCCAGGCTGTAACAATAGGGGACAAGCTCTCCTCTACAATCACTCTGAGCACTGGTGCCCCACAAGGCTGTGTACTCAGCCCCGGGCTGTACTCACTGTACACCCATGATTGTGTGGCCAAGTTTCCATCGAACTCAATGTATAAGTTTGCTGATGACACCACAATTGGAGGCCGTATCTCGGGTAATGATGAGTTTGAGTACAGAGAGGAAATTAAGAACCTGGTGGCATGGTGCGAAGGCAATAACCTATCCCTCAATGTCAGCAAGACAAAGGAATTGGTTGTTGACTTCAGAAGGAGTAGCGGACCGCACGACCCCATTTACATTGGTGGTGCGCAAGTGGAACAGGTCAAAAGCTTTAAGTTCCTCGGGGTCAATATCACAAATGACTTGACTTGGTCCAACCAAGCAGAATCCACTTCCAAGAAGGCCCACCAGCGTCTTTACTTCCTGAGAAAGCTAAAGAAATTTGGCCTGTCTCCTAAAACCCTCACTAATTTTTATAGATGCACCGTAGAAAGCATTCTTCTGAGGTGCATCACAACCTGGTATGGAAGTTGTCCTGTCCAAGAACGGAAGAAGCTGCACAAGATCGTGAACACAACCCAGCACATCACGCAAACCAATCTTCTGTCCTTGGACTCACTTTATACCGCGTGCTGTCAGACCAGTGCTGCCAGGATAATCAAGGACACAATCCACCCAGCCAACACACTTTTTGTCCCTCTTCCCTCCGGGAGAAGGATTAGGAGCTTGAAGACTCGTACGGCCTGATTTGGGAACAGCTTCTTTCCAACTGTGATAAGACTGCTGAATGAATCTTGACCCAGATCTGGGCCATACCCTCCAAATATCCGGACCTACCTCTCGGTTTTTTTGCACTAATTTCCATTTTCTATTTTCTATTTATGATTTATAATTTAAATTTTTAATATTTACTATCGATTTGTACTCCAGGGATCGCAAAGCGCAGAATCAAATATCGCTGTGATGATTGTACGTTCTAGTATCCATTGTTTGGCAACAATAAAGTATAAAGTAAAAGTAAAATAAATAGCAGGATACTTGGTAGTGTGGAGGATCAGAGGGATCTGGGGGTACATGTCCACAGATCCCTGAAAGTTGCCTCACAGATGGATAGGGTAGTTAAGAAAGCTTATGGGGTGCTAGCTTTCATAAATCGAGGGATAGAGTTTAAGAGTCGTGAGGTAATGATGCAGCTCTGTAAAACTCTGGTTAGGTCACACTTAGAGTACTGTGTCCAGTTCTGGTTGCCTCACTATAGGAAGGATGTGGAAGCATTGGAAAGTGTACAGAGGAGATTTACCAGGATGCTGTCTGGTTTAGAGAGTGTGGATTATGATCAGAGATTAAGGGAACTAGGGCTTTATTCTTCGGAGAGAAGGAGGATGAGAGGAGACATGATAGCGGTGTACAAGATAATAAGAGGAATAGATAGAGTGGATAGCCAGCACCTCTTCCTCAGGGCACCACTACGCAATACAGGAGGACGTGGCTTTAAGGTAAAGGGTGGGAAGTTCAAGGGGGATATTAGAGGAAGGTTTTTTACTCAGACAGTGGTTGGTGTGTGGAATGCACTGCCTGAGTCAGTGGTGGAGGCAGATACACTAGTGAAGTTTAAGAGACTACTAGACAGGTATATGGAGGAATTTAAGGTGGGGGGGTTATATGGGAGGCAGGGCTTAAGGGTCGGCACTACATTGTGGGCCGAAGGGCCTGTACTCTGCTGTACTGTTCTATGTTCTATATTCCTGTTAGAGTGGAGTACTTGGTCAACAAAATTCTGGTTGATGAGTGATAGTTAGAAAAAGAAAGAGGCATATGCCAGATATAGGCAGCTGAATTCAGGTAAGTCTCTTCAGGTGTACAGAGGATGTAGATAGATAGATATATATATATAGATAGATATGCTTTATTGATCCCGAGGGAAATTGGGTTTCGTTACAGCCGCACCAACCAAGAATGGAGCATAAATATAGCAATACAAAAACCACAATCAAACAACAAAATGCAAACTATGCCAGATGGAAAGTAAGTCCAGGACCAGTCTATTGGCTCAGGGTGTCTGACCCTCCACGGGAGGAGCTGCAAGTTCGATGGCTACAGTCAGGAACAACCTCCCGTGCCGCCCATTGTTGTATCTCGGTAGAATATGGCCGAAGTCCAACAGTAAAAAGTTCAATATCCGGTCTACAAACACGTTCCTCGATCGTAATATGACCCGGATTGCACCATCTGTTGTTAACCAGAACAGTAAGCACCCAACTCCTTTACACTTACTGCTCTCAGTGCACTTCCGGTCAGCCCGAACGGTCCGGAAGCCATCCATGGAGAAGTTTTGATCGGGTATGTTCTCGTGCAGCCCCGTTCCAGTGAAACACTAAAATGGGGATTGTAGGAGTACAGTTCAGTAAAAATTAGGAGGGCAGAAAAGGACCCTGAGATATCTGTAGCTGAAAGATCAAAGTAAATCATAAAAAAAATTCCTTAAGTATATTAAGAGCAAAGGAGCAACTAGTGAGACAGTAGATCACTGTTTCATCTCAGCTGCACAGATGCACAGCCACACAATAACTGAAATGCTTCTGCACAGGTGGAATTTTATTTTATTTAATGTTAATGTAATTTTGAAATTTGCTGATACAATTTTGAAATCTATGATAATGTGAAATACCCTATAATTAATCATATTAATGAGTATAATCCACAAAATTTCTAAAAATAAATGTATCAGCCGTTACTTTGAAACATTTTAGAGTTATGACGTATTTACATTGCTAATATTGCAAGTTACGACACTGCTATAAGTTGTAACAATAACACAGAATGGAAGCTGGAAGCTCATTGTTAATAAACCACTGGCCCGCTGAATGCCAACACCTTCTAATCAAAACACTTTACTTTTGCCATTGTGTTTGTTAGTTGTTTTGATTTCCTGATATTGTCTACTTCTGTTGTGAGTTGTGGTTTGAATTTGTTTGGTGTGGAAAAATTCTATAATTCTGATTTTTTTTGGTAAGTAATCAAACGTATGTGAATTTTAAATTTTCACTTGAAATATTTGGAGTATGTATTTTATATAAAGATAAAATTTTCAGGCCATGTAAAAATTCCCTGCTCAGAGCAAAAGTTGGTCCATGCAGCTGTTTAAAAAAAAATAGTGGCAACATTTCATTAGAACCTCCTGAGGATCAGTGTTGTCATCTATATTTGAAACAGTGGGATTTAAAATGAACGTTTCTCATTTGCATTTACTGTGGAAGAAAAACATGGAAGCTAATTTGTTCAGGGGAGGGAACACTGACGGAGCATATCAGTGTTACAGAGGAGATGGTGCTGGAGATCTTGAAGATGAATAAAGATGGATAAATCCCAGGGGCCTGATCATGTGCATCCTTGTAGGCTATTGGAAGCAAGAGAGATGATTGGTGGGGCCTTGTAATAGATCTTTGTATTTTAATTAGCCAGAGGTGAGGTTTCACAAGATTGGATGATAGCTAATATGCTTTTGTTTAAGAAGGGCTGTGTGCGTAATTACTGTAGGCCAGTGCGATTACATCAGTGGTGGGAATGTAATTGGCAGGGATAGGATTTATTTGTATTTAGAGAAGCAATGTGTGTTTAGGCATGGCTTTGAGTTTGAGAATTCATAGCTTACAGATTGATTTTCTTGAAGAGGTGAACACAAGGATTGACAAGACTATGGTGATAGACATTTTCTGCATGCGCCTTAGCAAGGCCTTTAACAAAGTTCACATATTAGGCTGGTATGAAAGGTTATGTAACATAGGACTGCTGTGGCCTAACAGACTGAATAGAAAGGTAACTTAGTCATAGGAAGAAGGGTTGCTTTCACAATTTGGAGCCCTCTGGGCGGTGGTGTGCTTCAGAGATCTGTGCTGGGTCCTTCGGTGATTGCATGTATATTAATGATTCGGATGAGAATATAGGTGACATAATTAGTAATTCTGAGATGACACCAAAATTGCTGACATCGTGAACAGTGAAGAATGTTGTCTAAGGTTACAGCAGGGTCTAGATCAATTGGAAAAGTGGGCAGAGGAATGGCAGAAGGAATTTGGACAGTGTGAAGTCATTCATGTTGAGAAGTTAACAGAGCGGGAAATACACAGTAAATGGAAAGATCTTGGGGAGTTTTGTTAAAAGCAGAAATCTTGGGGTATGTGTAAATAGTTTCCTGAAAATGGGACCTCAGGCATGCAATGTGGAGAGGAAGGCATATGGTGTGCTTGCCTTTATCTCTGAGGTATTGATTTTAAGGGTTGTTGTGCAACGTTACAGTGTACAAAATATTGGATAGGCCACACTTGGAGAATTGTGTACATTTCTGGTCACTATGCCATAGGAAGGATATGAGTAAGCTAGATTGGCTCTCAAGGATGCTCTCTGGATTGGAGTGCCTGAGTTATCGGGGAACCTGGGTCAGGCTAGGTCTGTTTTCCTTGAAGGTGGCTGAGAGGTGACATTGACAGAAGTATATAAACAGTATGTATACAGTATAGACCCCTGAGATTCATCCTCCTGCACCCAGCTACAAGACAAAGAAACACCATGGAATCTGTTCAAAGAAAACATCAAACATCCAATGTGTGAAAACAAGAACAAGTCGCACAAAAGGCAAAAAAAAAAGACTGAATAACACATCTAAACATTAAGTGGTCTAGGAGTGTTTAGTTCAATTCAATTCTGTTCAGCGCTGTGCCATTTGTTGACAGAGCCAGTCTGCGCTGAGGTGCCCGATCAAATCATGCAAAAACAAAACTGGGCAGCCAGAATCAGAGATGCACGCAACATGAACTGCAGAGTCCTCCAAAGCAAGTGCAAAGCTGCAGAGTCCTCCAAAGCAAGTCCAAAGCTGCAGAGTCCTCCAAAGCAAGTCCAAAGCTGCAGAGTCCTCCAAAGCAAGTCCAAAGCTGCAGAGTCCTCCAAAGCAAGTCCAAAGCTGCAGAGTCCTCCAAAGCAAGTCCAAAGCTGCAGAGTCCTCCAAAGCAAGTCCAAAACTGCAGAGTCCTCCAAAGCAAGTCCAAAGCTGCAGAGTCCTCCAAAGCAAGTCCAAAGCTGCAGAGTCCTCCAAAGCAAGTCCAAAACTGCAGAGTCCTCCAAAGCAAGTCCAAAACTGCAGAGTCCTCCAAAGCAAGTCCAAAGCTGCAGAGTCCTCCAAAGCAAGTCCAAAGCTGCAGAGTCCTCCAAAGCAAGTCCAAAGCTGCAGAGTCCTCCAAAGCAAGTCCAAAACTGCAGAGTCCTCCAAAGCAAGTCCAAAGCTGCAGAGTCCTCCAAAGCAAGTCCAAAGCTGCAGAGTCCTCCAAAGCAAGTCCAAAACTGCAGAGTCCTCCAAAGCAAGTCCAAAACTGCAGAGTCCTCCAAAGCAAGTCCAAAACTGCAGAGTCCTCCAAAGCAAGTCCAAAGCTGCAGAGTACTCCAAAGCAAGTCCAAAGCTGCAGAGTCCTCCAAAGCTGCAGAGTCCTCCAAAGCAAGTCCAAAACTGCAGAGTCCTCCAAAGCAAGTCCAAAACTGCAGAGTCCTCCAAAGCAAGTCCAAAACTGCAGAGTCCTCCAAAGCAAGTCCAAAGCTGCAGAGTCCTCTAAAGCTGCAGAGTCCTCCAAAGCAAGTCCAAAGCTGCAGAGTCCTACAAAGCAAGTGCAAAGCTGCAGAATCCTCCAAAGCAAGTCCAAAGCTGCAGAGTCCTCCAAAGCAAGTCCAAAGCTGCAGAGTCCTCCAAAGCAAGTCCAAAGCTGCAGAGTCCTACAAAGCAAGTGCAAAGCTGCAGAGTCCTCCAAAGCAAGTCCAAAGCTGCAGAGTCCTCCAAAGCTGCAGAGTCCTCCAAAGCAAGTCCAAAGCTGCAGAGTCCTCCAAAGCTGCAGAGTCCTCCAAAGCAAGTCCAAAGCTGCAGAGTCCTACAAAGCAAGTGCAAAGCTGCAGAGTCCTCCAAAGCAAGTCCAAAGCTGCAGACTCTAATTATGAAACTGCAGAGTCCTCCAAAAAAAAGGTCTCACTGGCATGAGCTGCATAGATCAATGCTTGCGACATGGATCCAAATTTCCTGCACCTTCCTCTGGCAGCAGCAAGTGAGATGAAGGGGGACAGGTCAAACGTAGGCAGATGGTGTGAACACCTTCTTGCCTTTCATCCTCGTCGATTTCTATCTTGCTTAACTCTATAATTGGCGATGAGTAGTGAAGCTGATCATGAGTTTGTTCTCCAGCATTAGGTCACACACTCTGCTTTCAATCATGCCAGACTGCCCTGGAGACATGAAAAGCACCAATCACCCAGTCAACTCAAAAATGTAAAACTCATCAAGATGTAAACCTCAAGCCAGTTGCATGCAGTTCAGGAGAAGAAGCACATTTAAAAGAAGAAGAAGAAAATAAATAGTTTTGTGAACTGTCTGTCTGCAGGATGTTGCCGTAGGGCACTGGCACTACCTTAAGACTTTAAACTGAAAGTAAATTATGAGATGCATAGAAAAAGATTGATAACCTGTGTCTGTTTCTCATGGAAGAGGTGTCTAAATTTGAAAGTAGATTTATTATCAAAGTACATATATGTCAGCAAGTACAACCCGAAGATTCATTTTCTTGCCGGCATACTCAATAAACCATAATAGAATCAATGAAAGACCACATCAACAGGGTGGACAACCATTGTGCAAAAGACACCAAACTGTGCAAGTATGAAAAGAATAATGGTAATAAATAAATGAGCAATAAATCAATAAGCAATAAGCAATCCATAGGTTGTGGGAAGAGTTCAGTGATGGGGGCAAGTGAAGTTATCCCCTTTGGTTGAAGAGTCTGATGGTTGAGGGGTAATTGTTCCTGAACCTGGAGGTGTGAGTCCTGGGGCTTCTGTACCACCTTCCTGATGGCAGCAGTGAGAGGGGAGCCTGACCTGGGTGGTAGAGATACTTTATAGTGGATGCTGCTTTCCTGCAACAGTGTTTCATGTAGACGTGCTCAATGGTTGGACGGGCCTTACACATGATGCACTGGGCTGGATCAATGACTTTTTGTAGGATTTTCTGTTCAAGGACATTGGTGTCTCCATACCAGGCCGTGATGCAACTGGTCAATGTACTCTCCACTGCACATCTATAGAAGTTTGTCAAAGTTTTAGATATCATGCCAAATCTTCACAAACTTCCTAGGTAATAGAGGCACTACCATGCTTTTTTCATAATTGCACTTGCGTGCTGAGCAGAAGATTAAAGTGAGGGAAGAGGTTTAGTAGGGTATATGAGGATTAAATTTTTCTCATAAAGAGGAGTTAGTAACTTGTCTTGTACTGTTCTATGGAGTGAGTTGCCAGTAAAGATGAAGGCAGGAATAGTAGGCAGTACTGAAGTGAGCAGGGACATAGAGGGATGTAGAGTTAATGTGGGGAATTGGGATTAGAATGGGCAGATATGATGGTTGGCATAGACTCAGTGTGAACTGTTTCTATGTGGTGCTCCAAATTCACCTGCACATTTTACTTTATATCCTATTACTCTCCAGAGAAACAAGATGATTCCCCAGTGACATGTTTCCACTCATCCATTAGTCACTAAAAACAGGTTACCTGTCCCATTTGTTGTTTACAGCTTTGATGCACCCATTCCTCCGGAAATCATTCCTGTTCAGAAACTCAGTGTATGTGAAGAGTTTCTTAGTAAGCTTCAGTTTCAGGTGATTTTTTTCAATTCATTTGAGATTGCTGGAAAAATACATGAATAACTTGCAATTTAATAAGGAGGCAAGACATGAGGGAAACAACTCAAGTGTGTCATATGAACTTCTGAAATGGTAACGGGCCTAGAAATTCTATTGAATTATACAGTGTTTTTTTGTTCTGTGCAATCCCACTTTGATAAAAATTATTTTGTTAATTTAGGAACTAGCCTTCTGAATTTTGAAGTTGACAGACAGTTTTTGTTGCGGGTTCTTTGTGCAGCCAGAATGCTATTCTGTGGTTGTACCCAGATGTCAGTGATCCATGGCTTGTGCACATTTGGACATCACTTTTGGCATTTTTAGTCTTGTGTGTGGGACATTTCTGCAGCAATTCCTCCACGCTCTGGAATCTGGTGTTGTGGAAACAATCAGGTGATAACTCAAGAAATTCTTTTCAATTTTGCAAGATGAGTCTAATTGTGGGTAAGTGTCAGACCCCCAGCAGCAGACCTACCTTTATTACTGGTCTTTTCCCCTCTTTGTTCTGCCACTCAGTGTGTAAGACCTACCATGGTTTGTTGGCTGTAATACGGTTGTCGTTAATCCACGTTGTTCATAACTTTAATGTTGGTCAGGCTGTTGGGCTAAGTACCCTAGGGAGTGATGTAGATCAGGGGCTCTGGGGAGTTCAGTACAAACCAAGAGAATGGAGAGTTACAGGTCTATAGTTCACTGACAGTGGCAGCAAAGCAGGACAAAGTGGTGGGAAAAAAGCGTATGTCACACCTGCCTTCATTGGCAGAGGTACTGAGACAAGAGTACGGACATTATGTTCCGGCTGTGAATGATGTTGATGAGACCACACACGGAATATGCACCATGGTGGCGTTGCGGATACATGGCGCTATTACAGCTCGGTGTTTGGAGTTCATTTCTGACGCTGTCTGTAAGGAGTTTGTACGTTCTCCCGGTGAGTGTGTGAGTTTCCTCTGAGAGCTCCAGACCAAAGACAGAGCAGATAATAGGTAAATTGGTCATTGCAAATTGTCCTGTGATTAGGCCAGTGTTAAATAGGTGGGCTGCTGGGCAGTGAGGGAGGCTCTTTGGGCCAGAAGGGCCTGTTTCACGTTGTATTGTGCTGTAGGAAGGATGAGATTAAGTAAGAGAGGGTGCAAAAAAGATTGCTACCAGGCTGAAACTGGTTTTCCTTGAGTTGAGAAGGCTGACAGTGACCTCAGATTCATACCATCATGAGCATAGGTGAGATGGATGGCCGGAGACATTTTTTTTTAAAAGTGCAGGGGAGTCTGAGAGAAGAGGGGTGGGATGGGAAAGATTTTTAAGGGAGATGAGGTGCATTTTTTTCACACAAAGATAGAGTATAAACAGGTATTAAGATCTCCGCCCCAAATCAATGAAAACTCGTTCAAATTCGGAAACTGATCAAACAATGATTTATAAAATTCCGGACAATCCATATTAGGAGCATAAACATTAACCAAAACTACTTTTTTATTAAATAGTAAACCACTAACCAATAAAAATCTACCATTCGGATCAGAGATAATATCCTGTTGTATAAAAGTAACTGAGGAATCTATAAAAATAGAGACGCCTCGAATCTTAGCATTGGAGTTCGAATGAAATTGTTGTCCCTTCCAGAATTTGAAAAAACGTAGTCTGTCCCCCCTCCGTCCATGGGTCTCTTGTAAAAATAAAATTTGTGCTTTAAGTCTCCGGAACACTTTAAAAACTTTTTTTCTTTTAATAGGATGATTAAGACCATTAGTATTCCAGGAGACAAAATTAATAATAGACTCCATAAATCCTAAAGTCAACCCACAACAAGGAGGATTGACAATAGGCGCGACCCACAAACCCGGAGAGGAAACAGAACATACAAAAGATACCGGGGAAAAGGACGTAACCAGTACTTCAATAATGTATATAGCCCAAAGAAAAACAAACTAAAACGTGAAGCCCCTCCCACCACCCCCCACCCCAAGACCCCAAGGCAAAATCTAAAGCAGACCCGCCGGAAAGAAGCAAGCGCTAAAACTACCCCCATGACTTCCGGTATACGCTCCCTAAAAAAAAGGTATAAATATGAAAAGGATCAGCTAATTGTAAAACAGTAAAAAAATAAGTAAAAAAAAGTTAGTTCAATTAGAATACACACAGAACAGAACAAAAGCCGGAAAATATATATTAAAAAAAACCACAATAAACCTCAAACTCATGAATAGACACAGCAACAAAAAAAAATAGGATTATTAACATAAAGTGATTATAAAAAGCAAAACAGAATAAAATTTAAAAAAATACTACAAAATTTCAGGCCGCACAGGAAATACGTAAGATGACAAAAGGGAAGTAACCACCCAGAATCCCCTGGGAAAAGAAAGAAATGACGCAGTTAAAAAGAAAGTTTAGCAGCCATATTAAGAAATCAAAAGTAAACTTTTCTGCCCAAATAGGGCACAGAAAAGTTAAAACCAACCAATTCACAGCCTCCGATCAACGGAGAAAATTAAAAAAAAGGCAATTAAGATGTTGAAGATGAAAGTTGATCCAGATAACTCTGGGCATCCGATGGAGAATCAAAAAAACGAAGGGCTCCATCTAACATGCGAATCCTTAGACGTGCAGGGTACAGCAGCGCTGGTCTTAAATCCATCTTATAGAATTCCGACATCACGGATCTGTAACGGACCCGTTGGTCCCAGATTGGTTTACTGAAATCTTCCACGAATCGGAACCTAAGATCCGAAAAATCAATGAAACCTTTAGATCGAGCGAATCGAAACAGTCTCTCCTTGTCTTGAAAGTAATGAAAACGTAAGATAACATGCCTAGGTCTATCTGACCTAGACGAGTATGATGGGATTCTGTGAACACGATCCAGTAGCGGTGGTTGGTCAGGAAATACAGTAGGGAATGCATCTTTTAAAAGTTGAGAGAAATATTTCATGGGGTTGTTAGCTTCTACGGCTTCCCTCACGCCAATCATTCGTAAATTCTGCCGTCGCATTCTAGATTCCAAGTCAGAGTTTTTAAAAGTCAAAAAGTCAAGTTTCTTCTTATTTATCTCCAGCTTTGGACCGTTCGGCTCCTTTACGGACTTTACCTAATAAATCTGCAAATTTGATTAATTTTTTCCTTTCTGATTCTGGGTCGACGGACATTTGGCGTTTTCTGCATCCTCAGGAAAAAGATTTTTCCTTTTTTTCACATGTTCATCATTCCTATTCAAGAATTGATTATTTTTTTATTGATTCTCGTCTCATTCCTTCAGTGATTAAATGTGATTATGATTCTATAACCATTTCGGATCATGCTCCACTTAAGCTTTCTATTAAAATTATGGCCAATATACCAAACAATAGACAATGGCGTTTTAATTCGCTGTTGCTTCAGGACTCGGACTTTGTTAATTTTATGAATGAACAGATTGAGCTTTTTTTTACAATTAACCATACAGAAGATATTTCGGTTAACACTCTTTGGGACACTTTTAAAGCCTATATTCGGGGTCAGATTATTTCGTATTCCGTTGCTTTGAGGAAGAAACAGAAGCAGGAGGAGATGGCAATTGTGGACAAGATTAAAGAAATTGATAAGAAATATGTTATGGCTCCTTCTGAGGAGCTATACAAACAAAGAACTGAACTTCAAATGGAACACAGTTTACTACTCTCGTCCTCGATTGTAAACCAATTAAAGAAAACAAGAAGTGATTTTTATGTTCACAGTGATAAAATTGGCAAGCTGCTGGCTAATCAATTGAAATCTAATTATGTTAAATCTCAAATCAATCAGATTTATAACCAAAATGATCGATTGATATTGGATCATGTGGGGATTAATCAAACCTTTTGTGATTTTTATTCTTCTTTATATCAATCAGAGTCTCCTCGAGATTCTAAATATATGAATGATTTTTTAGATAAGTTAGACTTCCCTCAGATTTCACAGGATATGTCTTCTTTATTAGATACTTCCATTACAATGGATGAGATTAAGAATGTTATTTTTTCTATGAATCTGGGGAAAGCTCCTGGCCCTGATGGGTTTACTGTTGAATTTTATAAATGTTTTGCTTCTTTATTGATTCCTTGGCTCTATAAGGTTTTTGAGGCTTCTTTGAAACTTGGTAAACTTCCGGAATCTTTTAATAGAGCATCAATTTCTTTAATACTAAAGAAGGATAAAGACCCTACTCAATGTGCATCTTATAGACCAATATCTTTATTAAATGTTGATTCTAAAGTTTTTTCTAAGTTATTAGCAAATAGACTAGAAAAAGTACTTCCTTCTATTATTTCGGAAGACCAAACGGGTTTTATTAAAGGTCGTTACTCTTTTTATAATATTCGTACATTGTTAAATATCGTTTATACTCCCTCACAAAATGTTCCTGAGTGTGTTATTTCTTTAGATGCCAAGAAAGCTTTTGATAGAGTAGAATGGCCTTATTTATTTAAGGTGCTTGAAATGTTTAATTTTAGCTTGAAATTTATATCCTGGATTAAACTGTTATATCACTCCCCTGTAGCCTCGGTTCGTACTAACTCTTTAAACTCACCTTTTTTTCCTCTCTTTCGTGGTACTCGACAAGGCTGTCCTCTTAGTCCCCTATTATTTGATATTGCATTAGAACCTCTTGCAATTGCTATTCGAGAATCTTCAAATATTACTGGGATAACTCGGGGATTAAAGTCCCATAAATTATCGCTCTATGCTGATGATTTACTTTTATATATTTCTAATCCTGAGAGATCTATTCCTGCTGTTTTAGAGTTATTAGCACAATTTGGTCTTTTCTCAGGTTATAAATTAAATCTTAGTAAGAGTGAACTTTTTCCGATTAATAAACATCTTCCCTTATATTATAAATTTCCATTTAAATTGATTAATAATTACCTTTCATATCTTGGGATTAAAATTACTTGTAAACATAAAGATTTATTTAAGACTAACTTTTTACCATTAATAGACCATATTACTCAACTTTCATCTAAATGGTTTCCCTTATATTTAACTTTGATTGGTCGTATTAATGCAGTTAAGATGTTTTTTTTGCCAAAATTTTTATATGTGTTTCAGGCATTACCAATCTTCGTTCCTAAATCTTTTTTTGATAAAGTCGACTCTAAAATTTCTTCATTTATTTGGCAGAATAAGAATCCGAGACTGGGTAAAATACATTTGCAGAAAGCTAAGAGAGATGGAGGTTTAGCATTACCTAACTTTAGATTTTATTATTGGGCTATTAATATTCGACATATGAAATTTTGGTTACTTGACCGGGACATACTATCTCTTCCTAAATGGGTAGCATTGGAATTACAATCTGTTCAGGGTTATACACTTGGTTCTATTTTAGGTTCATCTCTTCCTTTTGATTCGAAACGCCTTAAGCAGGTCTCTAACCCGATCGTTAAATATGCTTTGCGTATTTGGTTTCAATTCAGAAAATTTTTTGATCTTAATCAATTCGGGTTAGCGATTCCTATTTTAGGTAACATATTTTTTCCTCCCTCTTTTACGGATCGCGCTTTTCAAACTTGGAAGACTAAGGGTATTTTACGGTTTTTGGATTTATTTTTAGATGGTTCCCTTATGTCTTTTGAACAATTATCTAATAAATATAACTTATCAAGAATACATTTTTTTAGATATTTACAAGTTAGAAATTTCCTAAGTACTATACTTTCTTCCTTTCCAATGCTTCCTCCTATATATATTTTAGATTCGATAATTAACCTTAACCCATGTCAGAAAGGTGCATCGGCTATGATTTATAATATTATTATGAAACTTAGGAAAGCTCCATTTGATAAGATTAGGGTAGATTGGGAACAGGAATTGGGGCTTACCATTTCTGTGGATGATTGGGGGCAGATTTTACAATTAGTTAATACTTCCTCTATTTGTGCTAAACATTCCCTAATTCAATTTAAAGTGGTTCATAGAGCACATATGTCCAAAGATAAGTTAGCGCGTTTTTACTCGCATATTAATCCCTTCTGTGATAGATGTTCGGGGCAGATAGCCTCTTTAACTCATATGTTTTGGTCTTGCCCTACTTTGGAAACTTTTTGGAGAGATATTTTCAATATTATTTCTAAGGTATTAAATATAGATATCTCTCCTCATCCTATTACTGCTATCTTTGGACTACCTAAAATTTCTAGTAATCTTTCCCCTTCAGCCCGTAGAATGATTGCATTTCTTACTTTAATGGCGAAAAGATGTATTTTACAACATTGGAAAGAGCTTAATGCTCCAACTACCTTTTTTTGGTTTTCTCAGACGATTTTATGTTTGAATCTGGAGAAAATTAGAAGTAACCTTTATGATTCTTCATTTAAATTTGAACAGATTTGGGGACCTTTTATTCGATATTTTCATTTAATGTAATATTTACCCTTCTTGTTTTTTTTTTCACTGTTTTAATGGAGGTCGGGATTGAGGACGTGATTTTAAGTTTAACTCTGTTTGGTTTCAAGTTAGCCCATTGCTTTGTTTTGCTTTTAGTTAGTTGCACGGTGGGTTTTTTTTTGGGGGTTTTTTTTTCTTTTTTTCCATTGATATATATAAAATCTAGTATACTATTATGTTATCTTGGTTTCTTATGCTTAAATTACATTGTTTGTAGTATTTTCTTTTTGGTATTGTTATCTTTTGGAATTTTATTATACTTTAACATTGTATTAATGTTTATATGGCTTACCTTTTTTGTATACTTACTCAATAAAAAGAATTAAAAAGAAAAGAAAGATAGAGTATAAAGAATAAAATGTTAGGGAAAGCTGTAGAAGTGAGCACAATTACAATATTCGGAGAGATTTATGAATCGGAAGGGTTTAAACGGATATGAGCCAAATGCAGGTAAATGGGACGAGCTTAGGAAAGCAACTGATCCGTATTGGCTAACTGGATTCAGGGCCTGTTTTTGTGCCTCTTATGATGTCTGCCTTTGGGATTAATATTTGAAGATTTGTTCATCTAATAGAAGAATAAGAAATGCAGAGAGTAAACAAATAAGGCAAAATGAGTTAAAATATACAGTGCCTAAAAAAAAGTATTCATCTCCTTTGGAAGTTTTCATGGTTTATTGTTTTACAACATTGAATCACAGTGGATTTAATTTGGCTTTTTTGACACTGATCGATAGAAACGACTGTTGTGTCAAAGTGAAAACAGATGTCTACAAATTGGTCTAAATTTATTACAATTATTAAACCCAAAATAATTGATTGCATAATTACTCACCCCCTTCAAGTCAGTATTTAGTAGATGCACCTTTGGCAGCATTTATAACCTTGAGTCTGTGTGGATAGGTCTCTTTTATCTTCGCATATCTGGACACCGCAATTTCTCCCTCATTGTTCTTTACCACAGCTGCTTAAGCTCTGTCACATTGCATGTGGATAGTGAGTGAACAGACTTTTCAAGTCCAGCCACAAATTCTCAATTGGATTGAGGTCTGTATTCTGACTTGGCCATTGTAGGACACTAATTTTGTTGTTTTTAAACCATTCCTGGTTAGCTTGGCTTTTATGCTTGGGGTCATTTTCTTGCTGGAAAACAAATCTTCTCCCAAGTTGCAGTTCTTTTACAGACTGCGTCAGGTTTTCCTCCAGGATTTTCCTGTATTTTGCTGCATTCATTTTACCCTCTATCTTCACAACCTTCACAGACCAGAGAACCTTCTTCCAGCTGACTTCAGGACTTTCAAGTCCTGCTGTAGTGAAGCATCCCATGAGTCAGATGGCAAAAAAGCTCAACTTTATTTTCATTGGACCATAGACCCTTCTTCTGCCTGACTTCAGAGTCTTCCCGTATGCCTTCTGGCAAACTCTAGCCAAGATTTCATGTGGGTTTTTCTAAACAGTGGCTTTCTCTTTCTTAGTCTCCTATAAAGCTGTGGCTGGTGAAGCACCCAGGCAACAGTTGTTGTATGCATAGTCTCTCCGATCTCAGCCACTGAAGATTGTAACTGCTTCAGAGTTATCTGCGAGAACAAGCGGGATCTCCCAGTGGGCACCCATTTTGATTCCAATTCCCATTCCCATATGTCCATCCATGGCCTCTTCCACTGTCGTGATGAGGCCACACTTAGGTTGGAGGAACAACAGTTTGTATTCTGTTTGGGTAGCCTCCAGTCTGGTGGTGTGAACATTGATTTCTCAAACTTTGGGTAATGCCCTCCCCCTGTCCCCCCCCGTCCACACCTTCACCACTTTCCATCCCCTTTTTCCTCTCTCGCCTTATCTCCTTGCCCACCCATCGCTTCCCTCTGGTGTTCCTCACCCCCTTTTTTCCTCCGTGTCCTTCTGTCTCTTATACCATTCAACCTCCCAGTTCTTTACTTGATCCCACACCCTCCAAGTCTCACCCATCACTTGGTGTTTCTCTCACCCCTCCCCCACCTTTTATATCTACTCCACAGCTTTTTTTCTCCAGCCCTACCAAAGGTTCCGGCCTGAAACATCGACTGTACCTTTTCCCATAGATGCTGCCTGGCCTGCTGAGTTCCTCCAGCATTTTGTGTGTGTTGCTCAGAATTGTCATGTCTCTTAGTGGCTCCGTCAGTAGTCCCCTTCTTGCACGGTCACTCAGTTTTTGAGGATGGCCTGTTCGAGGCAGGTTTCCAGCTGTGCCATATTCTTTTCATTTCTCGATGATTGGCTTAACTGTGCTCCAAGGGATATTCAGTGACTTGGAAATTTTCTTGTATCCATCTCCTGACTTGTTTTTTTCAATAACCTTTTCACAGAGTTGCTTGGAGTGTTCTTTTGTCTTCATGGTGTAGTTTTTGCCAGGATACTGACTCGCTAGCATACAGGTGCATTCCAGATACAGGTGTATTTTTACTACAATCAATTGAAACACCTTGACTGCACACAGTAATCTCCATTTAACTAATTATGTGACTTCTAAAACCAACCGGCTGCACTGGTGATGATTTGCTGTGTCATATTAAATGGAGTGAATGCTTATGTAATCAATTATTTTCTGTTTGATATTTGTAATTAATTTAGGTCACTTTTTAGAGATCTGCTTTCACTTTGACATGAAAGAGTTTTTTCTGTTGTTGTGTCAAAAAAGCCAAATTAAGTCCACTGTGTTTCAATGTTGTAAAACAATAAAACATGAAAGCTTCCAAGGGGGTGAATACTTTTTATAGGCACTGAATAATTTAAAAATTAGAGTGGAAAATAAAATATTACAAGATGCTGGAGTTTGAAGAATACTTTCTGATGGAGGTTTGAGAAACAGGTTGCATGAAGTGAAAGAATGTTGATTGATTACAGGAAGATTTGGAATGGCTGAACAAGTTCTTCAACTGAGTTTTTTTCTGGATAATTTCAGCGTAACCAGTACAGTCTTTTAGTTTAAAGAAGATTCCTTCTAAGTCCTTTTGATGAGCGAAAGAGGTAAATGATTTTCTCTCAGACTGCTGGAGTTTCATCAGTGCTTATGACATGCAGAGTGATTCTCTTTAGCAAAGATAGTAGATCTTATAGAGGATTGACACTGATGGTTTTAAACACAAGCAATTCGCTGGAACCATGTATTTCATGCCAAATTATATAACATGCTCAGTCCAACCCTCTAGGAAATAAATTAAATTGAAAATTTATCATAGAATGTGAGACATCACCACAGTGAGGACATTGATTTTGAAGCATCATGACCAGAAGTCATACACTGATCCCTGGTTAAAATGTAAGGAATTGCGTTAACCTCCATATGGTATTAAATTAATTAGTTGGATTTGATCCAAAGTTAACAGTCTGTTGTTAACATTTGAATGATCAAAGAGCTTAATGACACAATATGAAATGTAAAGAGTCCAGTAAAAAAATGTTTTTGAATCTGAAATGAAAGATTGGTTAATCTTTTGAATGGAATTGTCATTTCAATGTAGCATTGCCTGCTGTGCAAATGAAACATCTAGTTCTTTGGTAAAGGAACATTTTCTCACTTTAGCTTTGTTATTATGTAAACACGAGCACAACAACATTCCCTATTCTATCACTGCAATATTCTTTTTTACTCCGCCCACCATCCTTGTGGATTCATGACTGTTGCAGCACAGGTGCGGACACTTCAGCCCACCACATCTTTGCTGATCTTTTTGCCCATCTGTACTTATTCCATTTGCCTGCATTAGGTCTGTATGCTACAATGCCTTGGCTATATCAGTGTCTTTCTAATTGCCTTTTAAGCGTAATGATTGTACTACACCAACTTCTGTGGCGGCATGTTCCAGATAACAAACAATTTCTATGTTTATTCAAATGTACTTCCATCAAATCCCGTCTATGGAAAAAAGTGCAGTTGATGTTTTGGACCAAGATCCTTTAGCAGTTTCTCAGCCCGAAACATTTTTGCATAGATGCAGCCCGGCCTGCTGAGTTCCTCCAGCATTTTGTGTGTGTTGCTTTGTTTTCCAGCATTTGCAGATTTTCTTTTGTTTATGATTAGAGGCGTATGGGGTGTCTAGTGAGGGGTTGCACCTCTGGTGGTGGTGGTGGGGGGGGGGCCCTGCCGTGCCCTTTTCAGGGCAGCTCGACCACCTTTGGTCCCTGCCTGGCGCTCAGCTCTCACCCGTGGCTCCAAGTAATTGTAACGCGCAGCAGCCACACCCCGGTAAACCGTCTCGGCAGATGTGCCACACCAGGTGAGGGTAGCCGACGGGTCTTCGACCCTCTGTTGAGGTAGGGGATCTGCCTATCCCAGTATGTGAAGTCTGGCCCTGGCAGGTTGAGCGGAGGAGACCGATTAATGGTCCAACGGTCAAGGAGGCAGGCCCAGCAAGCGTTGTGGAGTGCTAAGAGCACAACAAGGCACTTAGATGTCCTGGTCATCCACTGCAGCAGGAGAGGTCTCCAGCCGTAACAGTTGTCCGTGCCACTGGATTAATGTCTCTTCTGCTGAGAGAGTGGGATTGCCCCTGTGCAACGGCTGTTCCACTCAAAACTCCATCACACACAGCTTTCTGTTGTGCAATTCATCTCAGTCCAAACCCAACTCGTCAAGCCCTGCGGCAATGGGGGAGTAGTGAAGCAACAGGTGGAGATGACCACAGGCAGCTGTAGTCACGAACCTGCACATAGGCAGCCTTTGGACCAGTGGTTGTTTGTCTCTGTACCCGGGGCAGCAGAGATGTCTGGCAGCATCCAGGGCGACTGGGCAGCCCCTTTAGAACAGCACTGCCCATCCTCGCATGAGGGAGGGGGTTAGAGAAGGTACCCTAAACATTGCCTGCCCCACAACATCTGGCTAGCTAACCACAGCTGGCGGATCATCTCCTTAGCGGTCGATATCCATCAAGAAAAACAAATCAAAGAAAACTCATCTTTGGAGCCTGGAACGTCTGCACCCTGCTGGACAGAGACAAGGTGGCAAGGCTTGAAAGACGAACAGCACTCACAGCGGCCGAACTTCGCCGTTATCGCACTGATATCGCCCACTCAGTGAGACCAGGCTTGCAGATGAGGGTTCATTACAGGAAGCAGTGACTGGATATACATTCTTTTGGAAAGGGGAAACCACAGATTGACGACAGGATCCACGGAGTAGGTTTTGCAATCAAAACCGCTCTGCTGAAGAACATCCCTACCCACTGGAATAAATGAAGGTATCATGAAGTTCCGCTTTCCCCTCAGCAAGTCCCGGTTTATCACCATTGTCTGTGCCTATGCACCAACTCTCGTGAGGCCAGACAAGGACAAGGAAAGTTTCTACGAGGACCTGGACCAGACTGTTCGGACAACCCCCACTAGCGACAAACTAGTCATCTTGGGCGACTTCAACGCTAGGGTGGGGACAGACAGCGACAACTGAGACGGAGTCCTTGGGAGATATGGGGTGGGAAAACTAAACAGTAACGGCCTGCTGCTTCTGAGCAAGTGTGCCAAGCACAACTTGTGCATCACTAACACGACATTCAGACTTTCAAACAAGTACAAAACAAGCTGGATGCATCCCAGGTCCAAACACTGGTATCTACTCGACTATGTCATAGTACGCCAGCGTGACCTTCAAGATGTCACCATCGCCAGGGCCATGCAAGGTGCTGAGTGTTGGACAGATCGCAGGCTGGTTTGGTCGCTCCTCAACCTGCATGTAGCCCCTTTGCATCATAAGCAACCAAAGACTGTCATTCAACATCGGCAGACTGCAAGACCCAGGTCAAGTCCAACATTTTCAAGATGTTCAATGAAAAACTCTCCGGCAATTCACCGCTTGTGGGAACCTGTTCTGAAAAGTGGACGCAGTTCAAAGATGCCGTCATGCAGACTGCAACAACTGTACTTGGACTGAAAACCTGAGCACATCAAGACTGGTTTGATGAAAACCACGAGACCATTTCAGCAGCCCTTCCAGCCAAGAACAAGGCCTATGCAGACTGGCAGAATGACCTATCATCTGTCTCAAAGAAGGACAAGTTTAAACACCTGCAGTCCAAAGTACAGACGGAACTGCGAGAAATGCAGGACGAGTGGTGGCAGAGAAAGGCTGAGCAGGTGGAACGCTATATGGACATGCATGCCACCAGAGAGTTCTTCAGCGCCATAAAGTCAGTTTATGGTCCTTCTAAATCAGGATGCTCCTCCTTGCTGTCACCTGACGGGTCAAGCCTGATCAAAGACCCGGAAGGACTGAAAAACCGCTGGGCTGAACACTTTTCCAACCTACTCAATAGGCCGTCCACAGTTGATCCTGATGTCTTACAGCAGATCCCTCAGCAGCCAGTCCTGGATGACCTAGACCTGCCACCCTCTACTGATGAGATCAAGAAAGTGATCTCGCAGATGAACTCAAATAAAGCAACGGCAGGATGGCATTCCTGCCGAGATCTACATAGCATTAGGCCCAAATGCCTTACAGGCATTCCAAGACATCCTAGAAGACATCTGTATCACAGAGGATATGCCTGGTGACTTCTGCAATGCCCTCATCGTGGCTCTCTACAAAAAGAAGGAAGCAAATCAGACTGCAGAAGCTACAGGGGTATCTCACTGCTGTCCATCGCAGGCACGATTTTTGCCCGCGTTCTCCTGAACAGACTTGTCACTGTCTCGGAAAGGAACCTCCCGGAGACGCAATGTGCCTTTCGGCCAGAATGGAGTACAGTAGACATGATATTTGCCGTGAGGCAAGTCCGGAAGTGCATCGAGCAGAACAAGCCTATTTACTCTTTCTTCATTGACCTGACAAAGGCATTTGAGATTGTAAACAGGGAGGCCCCCTGGATCATCCTGAGACGTTTCGGATGCCGGAGGAAATTCGTGAAGATGATTCAGCTGCTCCACGATGGAATGACAGGAGAGGTCTTTAGCAGTGGTGATACATCAGCTGCATTTGCCATTTCCAATGGGGTGAAGCGGGGCTGTGTACTAGCCCCAGCCCTGTTCAATCTGTTCTTCACTTGCATGTTGTCCTGTGCTGTCCAAGGTCTGAAGGAGGGAGTGTACATCAGGTACCGAATGGATGGCTCTCTGTTTGACCTTCACCGCTTGAACGCACGGACAAAGTGCCTCATACAGTCATTCAAGAAACCCTCTTTGCTGATGACTGTGTGTTCCTGGCGCACAAAGACAGTGATCTGCGGTTGATGCTGAACAAATTCTCAAGACGCTGCTACGCACTTTGGCCTGACTATCAGCCTGAACAAGACTGAAGTACTTCACCAGCCTGTGCCAAACTCCAACCTCATAGAACCAAAATTCACTGTTGACGACATCCAGCTGACAAATGTAAACCGTTTCATATACTTAGGAAGCATCATCTCGAGTGATGGGTCTTTGGACAAAGAAGTTGACTCCAGGATCTGCACGGCCAGCCAGGCCCTGGGGAGGCTGCGTACCAGAGTGCTCAATCGACACAACGTCCGCATCTCCATGAAGCTGGAAGTCCATAGAGCTGTGGTCATCCCTTCTCTCCTAGATGGACGTGAGACCTGGACTCTGTACCGACAACACATCAAACAACTGGAGGAGTTTCACGTGCGCGCCCTCCGCCCCATCCTTGGCATTCATTGGCAAGACCGTGTCTCCAACTTGTGAGGTCTTGGATCGCACGGAGTCCACCAGCATTGAGTCCCTGATCATGGGACACGTCATCAGAATGGACGACCACCGTATGCCTCACCAGCTGCTCTATGGTGAACTGGAGACTGGAAGGAGACCTCAAAGTCGTCCATGCAAAATGCTACAAAGACGCTGTGAAGGAAACCCTACGCTACTGTGACATCCAGCCAAGGGAACTAGAAGCTGCGGCTGCTGACAGACCCGCTGGCGAGCCCTTTGCTATGAAGCCTACACCAGTTTTGAAGATAGACGCTACCAAAAACGGATGGAAAACCGTGAGCAGCATCACAGAACAGCAGCCACAATTATTACAACAACGGACTAACAGTACCCCCATTGTGCTAGACTCTGCGCTTCCAGACTGGGACTGCAGAGTCCACAGATGAACTGCACAACAGCGTGTCTTCTTGGAATCCAAAGGACTACCACACATGATTAGAGTCACTTGAGATATTTCTCGCATTCTTACGTGGAATAAGAATTAGAGACCTAAAGGGGAGGTACTGTGAACTAAATTTAATGCCTGTCTTGTGAGTCATAGCTAATTAAGAACAATCACAGATTAGGTCAAGTATTTAATGGAATGTGGAGGAACTGGCATAGACACCAGTAAAATATAATGTGGATTCATAGACAAAGCATAAGTCTTTGAAAACTGGTGAATGGGGTGAGAGACAATAAATCAGCCGTAGTAAAATGATAGAGCGGACACAGTGGATGGAATTGGCTAATTCTGCTCCTTTGTCTTATGTTTTATTTGGGGCATATCTCGTGTGTTGAATACAGTTGTGCATGTTGGACTAGAAGAAAGACTCTTCAGCTTTGAGTTAGTTTTCACAAAATGATACTGGGCTAAGTAGAATGAGGAAATGTTGTAACTTGTTGAGTCAGTGGAGTGACTTGAACTCCAGGTCATCTTCAGGTCATTTATCCAGCTTTTTGGGTTGCAAGTCCTAATTGTACATCATCATGAACTTAATATCTTCTATTAACCTTTGGAGGTTATTATGATGAAACCAAGCATGGTAAATCGAGTTTGATGGGCTGAATAGCTTAATGTATTTCCTATTTCGCTGAGACGATTTAAGATTATTATGATCTTGATAGATTGAACTTGGAAAGATCTTTTGTGGTTGCAGAATTTGTAATAAAAAGATATAAAGACAATGTGCAATGAGTAATGTCTGTATAGAAAGTCATTGGAACATGGAATACTTTCCTCAGGTGCTGCTGAGGCAGAGATCATTAGAGCCTAAAATTAAAGGCATATTTAAAATAGTGATAGACTGAGACATAGGGAGAAAGACGTGCTTGATTGATCTATTACAAAGCTAAAACCAAGTAGTTTTAGTGCATAACCGTGCATGTCTGCCTGAAAAATCTATCTAGTGCTGTTGACAAGTAAGCATTTAGTTCCTAAGCTTTGGCCTTCTGTACAGCAGAGTTCTCAGACTAGTAAGTTTGCCCATTGATGTAGCACCATGTTAGAGCTGGCATAACTAAGCAATCCCATTAAAACAAACAGGGAATTAGCTGTTTATTTTCTAGGTGGCACAATGGCACTGCAGATTTTGCAGCTGTCGTATAGCCTCAGTGACCTGAGTTCAGTTCTGACCTCCAGTGCTGTCTATGTGGAATTGGCATGTTCTTCCTGCAACCAGGTGGGTTTCCCCACAAAGGTCTTCCATCCCCCAAACCTGCTGCTTGATAGGTTAATTAGTTGTAGTACGTTACTTTTAGATTGGTGGGGCACTTGGGGTAGGTGTTTATAGATGCAGGTTACAAGGAAACAAGAAGTGAAATGGGATTCCTTTGCGAGTCAGTATTGATTGGATCAGGCGAATAACCTACAAGTTAATTAAATATTTTTTGTATGCTTGCTTTCTTTATTTTAAAAAAACAATAATTATTTAACATTTATTTTTAAGCACACCTGCTGATTTTGAATGGTTTTGAGATATTCACTAACATTCAATAATAGTGGCAGCTTTAATGTCTGGTGAGTCTGAGAGGAGCTGTATTGGGTCATGAGTAGCGTTTGGCAAAGACAGCATGGTCCAATGCAAAAGTAACAATCTTAGGATTGTGGAATGCATAATGCTTGTTGTGCGCATGGTTTTTCAGGGGTAATTGAGAAGGTGTTGCAAAGGAACCATCGATAAAACAACGGATTCTGTAGATGCTGGAAATCTAGAGCAACACACAAAATGCTGGAGGAACTCAGAAGGTGAAGCAGCATCTATGGAGGGGAATAAATTTTCAAAGCTGCAGGCCAAGACCCTCACTAAAGAATCTTGGCCTGAAATGTTGACTGTTTATTCGCCTCCATAGATGCTGCCTGACTTGCTGATTTCCTCAAGTGTCACAAAAATAAAAGCAGTACCTGAATTTTGTTGTAACTTTCAGCTGTAGTAATGTGGACAACAATGGATTTGTATCCATTGACTGACTGGCCACCTAATTAATGAGTTTGTTGGAAATAAAAATTTCCAGCTAAGTTTTTGACGAATGGTTTATATATCTAATGCAGGTTTTGTAGTTAAAGGGTATAAATTTAAGTTAATTGTCAGGAGAATTAGAGGGGAGATAAGTACTTGTGATACAGAGTGCACTAATTGAAAGACTTCTGACAATGAATCCAGTAGTAACATTAAAATTTGAATTGGAAATGCCTGATGAAGGAACATGAGCACTATGAGCGGAGGTATGCATTGGATGTTAATTAGTGTAGCTAAAAATTCTGTATAAATTCTGAATTGTACATAATTTCAAGAAATGGTTTTAAGATGTCTTTGGCTATTTTCTATTTCACTCAACATATATTCTTCCTCCTTTCTTTAAGTTATGCTAAAATGGCAGCATGTTCTGAAGTATCTAGTGACTTTCAGTATTGTGACCAGTGCTTAATGTGAGAGATGCTAGTATAATAGCTTACAGAACTGCATGTGAAAATTCAGAATAAGTTGAATTTCCCTTTGGATTAACCATGCTCGGGCTAAGCATTATTAAGGAGTATATGTAGAAAGGAATACTTATTCATAAATACTTACTGGTTGCAACAAAAGTTCTCAAAGTTAACTATATAACCAAAGTGCTGTAATTGTATCTAAAAGAATAGAGTTCAGTATTGTGCCTTTTGTGCTAGATCTGCCCCGTTGTTTGCACTTGATCTGCTCCTTGCTTCATGCAGCCCAGTGGTCTCATTTGCATCATTGTTTGGTATTTTACTTCCACTGATCTTAAAGCTTCATTTCTAAGGCTGTTCTGTGATGTTCAGCAGTCTGTGAATCATAACCAGACTTTGAGATGCAGCATTTCATGTTTGTTTCTAGTATCACGCAGTCCTGTCAGAAGAGTACATAACTACTTTTAGATGACTTTAGTAATTTGAATTGTTTTCTCTTTCTTCATTTTAGTTCATTTAAATATTTTAAATATTATCATTAAGAAAATTATTTAAAAACCATCAGACTACTATTAATAATGTAAAATGAAAATATGCAACAAAATAAAGAAAAGGATAAAATTTCTCTTGTCAGCGACTTCATTCAAATGAATGTGATTTTGCTGGATGTGCCAGTTATCATTGGTATCAGGTGTCCAGAAGCCAGATATGGTTTATTTGTCCTTTTCAGCTCAGAACATTACAAATCTGATCCTGTATTTGGTAGTGTGTATAAAAATTCTAATGTGCCGGAATCCAACTTGCAGTGTGTTCTGTATCTCAGTATTTCCAAGCATTGACATATTCCGTAGACGCTGCCTGACCTGCTGAGTTCCTCCAGCATTTTGTGTGTGTTGCTCGGATTTCCAGCATCTGCAGATTTTCTCTTGTTTGTGACATATTCTCAACTAGTCAACAATCCTTTAGCCTACAATTGGCTTACTCTCAATAATTTTAGCCAACATATTACAAAAAGAATACAAAGGACTTGCAAAATAAACAAAAAAAGGTGGTAACAAAACTGAGAGAATTATGCTATCAGGAAAGACTGAACAGACATTCTTTTGTAGAAGGTAGAAGACAGACGTGAACTGATAGATATCTTTAAAGATATGAAAGGTTCTGCCAGGGTAGGTACAGCTACCCTATAGAGAAAGTTTGTAGGAGTGTCCAAAACCAGAACCTAAAGTCCAATATGTTCAGTAAATCCAGTAAGTAATTTAGGATTTGTTTCATTAAGGCAATAAAAATTATTAACAAGTACAAAGCTCACCAATCTGAAAAGGGAGCATGGCCTGCTTGGACTTCCATCGCAGCTTGAGATCACGGGACAGTTGCTTGTGAAGTTTATTTGCCAGATTTTTTAAAATTGAGTAGGACCTTTTGGTACTTTCTGCACAGCTTGAGATCATGGGGTTATTAGACACTTGGTAAGGAATTTAATGTAGGCAGTTTTGAGGTGTTGCACTTTGGGAGGAGAAACCAGAGTAAGACTTTTACAGGGAATGGAAGGGCACTGAGGAATGCAGTAGGTCAAAGGGATACAGATCGATAATGCTTTGAATGTAGTGTCACAGGTAGATAGGGTCACAAAGAAAGCTTTCAGGCCCATTGGCCTTCATAAATCAGAGTATTGAGTACTGGAGTTGGGATGTCATGTTGAAGTTGTATAAGACATTGTTGAGGCCTAATTTGGAGTATTGTATGCAGTTCTGGTCACCTACTTGCAGGAAATATCAATAAGATTGAAAGATTACAGAGAAAATTTACAAGGATGTTGCTAGGACATGTACACCTGAATTCTCGGGAAAGGTTGAATAGGCTAGGACAGGGGTAGGCAACCTACGGTCCGGGGGCCGGATCTGGCCTGCAAGCAAATATTGGGATACTATGCTCCATAGACTGGTTTGTGACTGCGTGTGCATCCTTACACTCTGTCGATTGTCCACAGGTTGTGACTGTTCTTGTTCCATGGGAGCTGAAGCATTCCCTGTGTTCGAGACACCTGATGGGGAAATCTGTTCCTGTGAGGGAAGCTGGTTCCCGGAATAGGGCTGAGACTGTTGGACTTGTCGTCACAGCTGTTGGGCGTTATATTGTGCGGCGGCTATGCCAATCATTGCTATTTCCATAACAGTATCTCCGGCAGCCCGTCAGTTGGGAATTTAGGATAGAGTCCCACAAAGGAGAGAAAGAAGGGGAGAGGAAGAGGGTCTACTTCCATTTTTCTGTAATTTTCCTCCTCCATCTTAGTGTTAGGGTTTAGTAGCTGGTGCCTTTCGGCCACTTGGTTCCATGTATTAAAACGGGTAGGCAACCAAGTCCAGCCTGCGGAGGTATTTTGACCAGCCCGCGAGCAAATATTGGGATACTCGATCCGGCCCGCGAGCGATTTTTCCTTATTCTCAGTGTTTCACGCGGCCACACTGATGGACATGCATGATGTCTTGTTGCACTGGCCCCAGGTTCCGTTTAGTTCCAAATCAAACACTGGTATATATGAATGACGGGAAGGCAGACTACCTTATTAATATGTATTAGATACGCTCCGTGCACGCGCAGGTTTTCAGATGGGATCGTTCAAATTTGTAAACAGAAACAGTGTCACTGTGTTTTAACAAGAAACCCACGCTAAATATCCAGATATTTACATGTGCTACGATACTTACTGAATAACGCGCTTTTCGTAATAAAATCGAAGAAAAAAATCCCAATGGCAATGAATGCAAAACGTAAGAAGGTAGACACTGAGGCTATGTCCACACTAGACTGGATAATTCCGTAACTGAAGCTTTTTCTCTTTGTTTTGACCCTCCGTCCACACTGCAACGGTGTTTTCCACCCCCGAAAACGGAGATTTTCTAAAATACCCTCCAGAATGTGTAAATTTGAAAACACCGATTGTGCAGAGCAGTGTGTACGGGGTAACCAGAGATTTTTAAAAACGCTGTCAGGACGTGCCGGAACAGATGATGGCGGCAGCGCGGCATTTCATTGTTTTCTTGAACGCAACTCCCCACACAACCTAACAATTTCAGAACAGACGGCAACGAGACTGAAGCCAGAAGAGTTAGAAATGTACTCACCAAATACTTTGACCCATAACTTACTGAATAAATAAATACACTCACTTCGCCCTGTTATCTGTCCTTGCTTGTATAAAGGTGGTTTACCTACTTATGCAAGTACTTCTCTGACAATAGATGTGTAACAGCCTAATGTAACATTGTATGGAAATATAAGATAACACTGATGCAGACATCACACATCAAAGTTGCTGGTGAACGCAGCAGGCACAGGGAGCATCTCTAGGAAGAGGGTCAGTCAACGTTTCGGGCCGAGACCCTTAGTCAGGACTGAGTCCTGACGAAGGGTCCCAGCCCGAAACGTCAACTGGGGTCCTGATGAAGGGTCTCGGCCCGAAACGTTGACTGTACCTCTTCCTGGAGATGCTGCCTGGCCTGCTGCGTTCACCAGCAACTTTGATGTGTGTTGCTTGAATTTCCAGCATCTGCAGAATTCCTCGTGTTTGCACTGATGCAGACATGTTTTATACATTTAACAAGGTAGTCAGTTTTTCAATGTTCGTCATCAGCTGGGTCATACGGTCCGTGAACTCCCTGTCGGTTGCTTCCATACGCTCCAGTATTTGTTTTTTTTGGTTTTAAGTCCTCCTGCATGACAGCCAACAGCAATTCCTTTTAAGTTTCTTCTACTCTGTAACAGGACAAACGCGCACCAAGTATATCGTTTCCTCTTCGCTTGTTTTCAGTGTGCCCTGTGCATTCCCAGTAGGAGGAGATTCGCCCAAATATCTGCTCTAATGTGGACGGAGATATTTTTTAAAACACCTGGTGTGGACGCCTATCGTTTTTACGTGAAACTGGTGTTTTCAGAATTATCCAGTCTAGTGTGGACATAGCCTGAGTTGCCAAATTTCCAAGTCACTTTGACACTAGATTACTTCTTCATCGAGCAAGCTGGGAAACCAGTTTGTCTCATTTGCCTAGAAAATGTTGCTGTGAAGAAGGTGGCAAATATCAGGCGATGTTATGAGACCTACCATAGTGGAAACTTTAACAAGTTTACTGAGCAAGCAAGGAAAGATGAAGTTGAGCGAATGAAGACTAGTTTCAGAAAACAAACATCAGTTTTTGCCAAGAAAAGCAGTGAAAATGAAGGAAATACCCGTGCCAGCTGTGAAGTCTCAAAATGTATTGCAGAAAAGTTGAAACCTTGTACAGATGGAGAGTTTGTGAAAGAATGTTTACTGACAGTGTTGGATATTGTTTGTCCTGAACGGAAATCTTTATTTGCATCTATCGGCTTGTTAGCAAGAATGATCACACAGTGAGTTGAAGAAATGTCAGCAGATGTTAAAAGTTGTTTCAGGGATCCCTGCAATGAATTGCAATTTTTTTCCATTGCGCTTGATGAGAGCACAGACTTGAGAGACACTGCTCAACTTACGGTGTTTGTGCGAGGAGTGACCTCAACTTCTAAAATTTTTGAAGAGTTTATTCAATTAATTCCTATGAAGGATACGGTTGCTGGAGCAGACATTTTTGAAGCTTTATTGAAAATTATGTCAGAAATGAACCTTAATGTGTCGAAGCTAATTGGCATCACAACTGATGGGGCACCAGCAATGGTGGGACAGAAAAAAAGCATCAACACATTGCTGCAAGGACAAATGGAAAACTTTGGAATCACGCAGAAACTGGTTAAAATTCATTGCGTTATCCATCAGGAGGCATGATATGCCAGTCTTTGAAATTAAAAGATGTTATGGACATTGTTGTGAAAGCAGTGATCCTATCTCGTGGATTGAATCATCACCAGATTCAGCAGCTTTTGTTGGATACGGTGGCAGAATATTGGGAACAGGCTTTTTTCTGTAATGTGCGCTGGCTTAGCCGAGGGTCAATGCTGGAAAGAGTATTTGCATCGCATGAAGAGGTGGCAATATTTCTTGAAAGCAAAAATCAGGATGCTTCACATTTTCGTAATCCTGACTGGCTTGCAACCTTGGCATTTCTTGTGCACATTACATCTCATTTAAATAACTCATTTACAACTTCAAGGAAAAAATTCAGCTGATACATGAGATGTATGGTCATATTGTGGCCTTCGAAAGAAAGCTGCAGTTGTGGGAGTGCCAGCTTCAAAAAGGAAATTGTGCACATTTTCCTACTTTTCAAAAACATAAAGCACAATGTCCAGGCATTTTTGTGAATATGGTCAAAGAATTGAGAAAAGAGTTTTCATCTTGTTTTGCTGATTTTTGCTTGCATGCAAATGAGTTCAAGCTGTTTGCTACTCCATTTGATGAGGAAGTGGACACTGCATCAAAAATTTTTCAAATGGAATTGATTGAGATGCAGTGTGATGACATATTGAGATCGAAATTTCATTCTGAAGATGTGTCAGTGCTTGACTTCTATGGAAAATATGTTCATCTAAGTGAGACGTATCCTAACTTGTGGACCATGCAAGAAAGGTGGCATCATTGTTTGGCAGCACTTATCATTGAGTAATTATCTTCAAAAATGAAGCACACCAAGAACCATTTGTGAACAAGATTGACTGATACCCATCTGGATAATGTCTTGCTCTTGGAATCAACAAGTCTGACACCCAATATTGAGAAGCTTCCAAGCAACAAACAGCATCAAGTTTCACATTGACTTATTGACTGTTTGCATTAAAATTTTATTTTTTATTATACTTAATTTACCACCATTCAATGCATCATGTTCATATGTTTTATATTTAAAGATGCTTTGTATCCTTTTAATAGATTGAAAAGATGCCTTGACTGAAATAAATTGCAACTGAGTTCTTTGATTACTAATTGGCATCCTTGGTTAAGCCCAAATGATTTTCTAGTATGTGTTATTCATTAATCTGAAGCAAAACATAACTAGAAGTATTTAGATGGATAATTACCATATTTCAAGTTTTTTATGGTGTTTATCTGGCCCACTGTCCGCGCATTAATACACGATCCGACCCACAGAGGCAAAAAGGTTGCCGACCCCGGGGCTAGGACTCTGTTGCCTAAAGTGTAGAAGAATTAGAGGCGATTTGACAGAAAGATACAAAATTAATGGGTATAGATAGAGTAAATACGAGAAGGTATTTTTCCATTGAGGTTGTGTCAGACTGGAACTAGAGTTCTTAGGTTAAGGGTGAAAGGTGAAATTTTTAAGGAGAGCCTCCATTTTCCATGCAAGTGTGGAATGAGCTGCCAGAGAAGTGGTAGATGCAGGTTTGATTGCAACATTTAAGAGAAATTTGGATGGTTATGTGGATGGAGCGCTCTGGTCGGTGCAGGTTGATGGAACCAGGCTAATTATTAGTTTGGCTTAGATTAGATAGACTGAAAGCATTGTTTCTGTGCTCTAGTACTCATGATTCTATGACTAAGAATACAGAGATTAGGATTAATCACAAATATAAAGAAAGGCTAATAAAGGTAGATATATCAAGGAGAAAATGATAGAAGGTTATAAAGTACAAAGTGAAAATAAGCACTTGAATAGAGTAGTTAAACTGTATGGGCACTCTGTAAAAGTGGTTGTAATTCTGCTTGCGATTTTTATGAATCTTAATAAAATTCGGTATCTGACGTAAGATGTCAGGAAAAGCTGCAGAATTGATCTCTTGGGGAAAAAAGTACTCTGTTTCTTGGAACATTTATTTTGAAAGTTAGGAATTTATGCAAATTTGTAAAACAATTGTCATTCTTGTTGATTTTGCTGTTAACCAGGTGAAAGGTCAAGATTAATTTAAATATAAAATCAGGCAGCATCGAATGATTCATAAATAGAATTAGTTTTTAGATCTATAATCTTTCTTTAGGACTGTTGCATTTTGTGTAATAACAAGGCTCCAAGTATACAAAGCACTTAACATATTTTAAACACTAGAAATGTACTCATTGAAGTTAATTCAAAAAGAATTAACATTTATAGAAATTTTTTTTATTTCAGTATAGTTAAAAGATTAAGCATTTAGATGGGATTGAAGGTAATGATTGAGGCTGTTTTGGAACGCCCAATATATTTGGTGGATGTATCATAGGTAAATGAGGCTGAAGAAGTGCAAAAAGACAATTAATCCTGTTGATTTTGCAGGCTCTAAATAATTGTCTTTGAAATCTGATTGGGAATTTGTGACAAATAACTAGATGGATTACAGGTTATTTAAACAATGTAATTTTTAAACCTGGTTTGATATAGTTTGATTTTTATGATTAGTTAAAAGCAAAGAAGTTTCCATCTTTGTTAAATCAGCATTTCGCTACTGGAAATGATTTAAAGTACTGCTGTCTACAGAATAACAATGAGCATCCCTGTAGGGAGAGTTTATGTAGGGTACAAAATGTTGTGATGAAGCTGCAACGTTATTTAAATAGTTCAGGTTATTTTAAATATTGAATTGCATAGAATCATAGCTATTTTCAGATTTTAATAACTTAAATGAGCCATTTGATGACATTTTTGGAAGTAACACAATTTGAATAATTTTCTCCCTCTGTATCTCTACACCACCCTCCTCCCTCCCCTCCCCCACCACACCTGGACTTGATGTGAATAGTTTGAGTATATGCACTTGTGATCTGAAGCAAACACATATCACCTATGCTCTGTCCGCCAGAGAAAGCAGGATCTCCCAGTGGCCCAATATTTTAATTCCACATCCCATTCCCATTCTGACATGTCTATCCACGACCTCCTCTACTGTAAAGATGAAGCCACACTCAGGTTGGAGGAACAACACCTTATATTCCGTCTGGGTAGCCTCCAACCTGATGGCATGAACATTGACTTCTCTAACTTGCGCTAATGCCCCACCTCCCCCTTGTACCCCATCTGTTATTTATTTATATACACACATTCTTTCTCTCTCTCTCTCCTTTTTCTCCCTCTGTCCCTCTGACTATACCCCTTGCCCATCCTCTGGGTTTCCCCCCCTCCCCCTTTTCCTTCTCCCTGGGCCTCCTGTCCCTTGATCCTCTCGTATCCCTTTTGCCAATCACCTGTCCAGCTCTTGGCTCCATCCCTCCCCTTCCTGTCTTCTCCTATCATTTTGGATCTCCCCCTCCCTCTCCCACTTTCAAATCTCTTACTAGCTCTTCCTTCAGTTAGTCCTGACGAAGGGTCTTGGCCCGAAACATTGACTGTACCTCTTCCTAGAGATGCTGCCTGGCTTGCTGCGTTCACCAGCAACTTTGATGTGTGTTGCTTGAATTTCCAGCATCTGCAGAATTCCTCGTGTTCACATATCCTGATTGGGTTTGAGTAACAATTTACTATTGTTAGTGTGTTTTTGGGGTGAGGACATATTGCAACTAACTTCAGCAATGAACCACAGCCACCAATCTTCAGATCTGAATATGGACTGTAGATTAATTTTTAAATGCATCTCTGGACAATGGGATCCTTGAGCTGTGACAATATAGTTGATTGAAGGACCAGGAAACATTGTCTGGATTGTGGGTGCGAAGTAGGGGGGAGAATGTGAGAGTTATGTATAGTCAAAGAAAGTGTTGTAGACACGTTGTAAATATAGAATTGTCCTTTGATCTTGGGTCAAGCAGGCCTCTTCCTCTGAAAGGGTCTCAAAATGATGCTTGCTGTATCTCAATTTTTCGAACAAAAGACCACTTCATATCCTGTAGCTGCTTCTGTCTGATGACTTTGTTCACGTTACAACAATATTCATCTTTAAAATATATTGAGGTAGAATTTTTGAACTAACCCACAAACCATTGTGCATCATGTCAACATCAAAAGTAATATTCCAGAACCTGTCAACAATTTACTAAAACTTAATAAAATGCAATTGTGAGGCTGAAAAAGTACTCATCCCCTTTGTAATCACTACGCTAACTTTCCTTGGGTGCAATATTACCTTGTTGATGCAGAAAATTGGAGGATCACCTGATTTCAGGGAATTCATAAGAATAAATACCCTGTCTTTCTGTAAGGTCCAACAGTATGGTAGATTTTTAACAGATCAAACCAAAATGAAAACAAAAGAGCATTCAAGATAAGTCAGGGAAATGATAATAGAGAAGCACAAATCTGGGGAAAGGTACAAGACCATCTCAAAGGCACTGAACATACCTCGGAGCTTAGTGCAGTCTGTCGTGAAAAAGTGGTTCCACAGTCTCTAAGGCCTTGCACAAAAAGGGCATTTGTGGAAGAGTGGCAAACAAGAAGCTCAGGCTATATAAAAAAGCATATCTAGTCTGTAAAGACTTCGGGAAGCATCACGCCGTCAACAAAGTGACAGATTTTAATGTGGGCCATTGCTATTGAGATTGATTATGTTCATGCCATGAAGCTAAATATGATGGACTTCGCATTTTGAGGTGCTTTTAAAGTTAATATTGTAAAGTTATGCCTTGTTGGAGCCATGCTGAAATTTGGTGAGCACTGTTGTTTGAAACAGCTTTGATAAAGGCAAAAATTGTCGAGGAGCTTGAAGGCTGTTTTTGACTTTGGGTACTATTTCAAAGAAAAATAGAAAGCATTCTATACAACTTAAATAAATTTTTGATTGAGAATATTATAGACTGTATTTGTATATGAATGCAGTGCCCTAACCATGTTGTAAAAATATTCCTCTGTGAATAAAGCCAGTCAAATACACAATATTGAGTTACTTATTTACTGCTTATTCCTGACTACCCCCAGTCATAAGAGAATTCATAAGTAGAAACTCTGATAAGTAACTTAGATAATATTGGCAGTGTTGTTTGGGGTGTAAATATTTTCTGGGACACTGAAGGCAAGATGAGAAGGTTGTTAAATAGACTGTGAACTGCTTGTCTTTGTAAATTAGAATACGATGTATAGAATCACTAGTAAGTCTTGCTTTGACAATTTTGTGTCCAATTTTTGGCATTGTTCTTGAGGAAAGGTGCTGAACTGTTAGAGAGGGACTCTTAAGAGTTTCATGCTGCCTTCAGTTTAAAAGATGTGACATGAAAGTACAATAATTTGAGTCATAGTGTCTGTGGCAGCTATTTGTGTCTATGCCAATTCAGTTTTCTTGTTCTTAACCAATTTTGTATTTATGTTGCATCTTCGTCACTCCTTTCTGTTGCACCATCGATATACCAATCTGCTTAGTCACACATTTATTTACCCTCAGTAAATCAGTGCTAGCTGTCATTTTTAAGCATATTTTTCTGGGTTATTCAGTTATTGTCTCTAAGCATTTTACCACAATTGATACTATGACTTCTTTGATTTTCAACGTGTTTATGTCTCTTCCACTTGCTTAATACCCAAAGACCACGAGAAGATTGTGACCTTTATTCTTCTCTTCATCTTTGTAGTATGCATCACAGCTGGACCAAGTGACTTTTCCATTTTGAAATCTTTTAAGGTCTCTCTATCTTTTTATAAAACTCATTTACACTTTGTTATCTTTCATTCACTGTTATATTTATCAGGGTCTTTGTTAATGAAGAGGGATGCAAAGTACTCATTTAGTACTTTGTCCATGTTTTCTAAATTCGCATGATTATGTGCAGGGAATGGATGGATGTAGACTTTGTGTAAGCAGAAGGGATTAGTTTATATCGGCGTTCATCGTTCAATTACTTGTTCAGTTAGTTCAGCACCACATTGTAAGCAGAAGGATCTTTTCTGTTTCTGTACTGTTAAATGCTTTGTCTCCTTTGTCATATATAAAAATCAGAATCAAGTTTATTATCACCAGCATGTGTCATGGAATTTGTTAACTTTGCACCAACTTCTCCATTGTGATGTTTGTCATGGTCATGGTGCGCAAAAGTAGCTCACTGTCAGTCTACTGTGTCCACACTGGCTATCAGGCATCCATTAACATTAATCTTATATTTTTTTTCCTTTAGCATTTTCTTCAGTTCTTTCCTGTTTCCATGCTCCCTACTAATTTACCTGCCAGTCACCTACATAAGAGGTAATATGCAGTAGCAATTAATTTGGTTTTCTTATACGTGTCCATATCTTGGGCATGTGGGGTGAAGCTGGAGCACATTGGGAAGTCTTTGTTTTAATACAAATGAATTCCAAAAGTATTTGATATCTGCTGCTCCATTCTTGTGTACCTGTAATTTCTTGTCAGGTTACATGTGTTAATTGTAACTTGTTTTGTTCATGTATGTATAATGAGTATATTATTTATAGTCTCCTTACTACATTTCATTTTAATCTATGGCCCTGACTGGCTCTCTTCACTGCTGCCTGCCTCTTTGGCTAGGCCTCATCCCTACTCCCTACTCCCTACCTGTCAGAACATTCCTCGCTCCTACCCCCTTTATTGTGAGCGACAATATTTTCCAAGCCTATAATAGCTTTACGGAGAATGAGAGACATCATTTATTAAGTTCATGTACACATTTCTTGCCGAACAAAACAATGTTCCTGTGGACCAAGGTGCACAATACAGTAGATATAACTTACACGCAACATCTCAGATTAATAACTTATCTGAAAGGCATCAAAGCACCACCACAATCTGTCAGTATTGTACAGAAATGTTAGTTTTTATTGTTGGCCTAATTTCACTTTATAATTTTCTCTTATTGCAATTAATAGATAAAAATATTACTTGTTATTGTTGCGTGTGTTCAACAGCTACAATTCTGAAGGGTGAAAATTTATTCTAGTCTCCCGTCTGACTAGGAGCTTGTTAAATTTTAAAACTCTTGATTACTAATTCTGTGTTCGCAGTCCAAATACAAAATGAATAAATTGAAATTGCATCTCAGGGTGTTTGTATCTGATTATATTTTGCCATACCATATGAATATACAATTCTCTGGCTAAATCTTAACCAACTTCTAGCTGCTTGGTACTGGAATACCTATGATGATCTCCAGGACCATTGCAATTATATTAAAATCTACATGTTCCATATTTGCTCCTTGAATGTGCTGCTGCTCTTAACACATTATTTTAATGGCCGTTCAGAGTTGCCTTGAAAACATGATGGCGAAGTACTGCGGTTGAGTGAGGAAATTGCTCCCTCAGGGATGAAGCCTGGGGTTGCTCATATTTTTGCAGTATCATCCTTGTCTCTTGGAGGTGCTGTTGGCATAAGTAAGTACTCATAGCTGAACTGGAGGGGAAGGTAAGTATTATGTCCAGCTCTGAGTATGTTGATTCTCAGCACTCCTTCAAATAAAACTGCATCCAGATATAGTATAAGCACTTGGGAGAATGGGTATGGGATCTAATTTTTTTTTCATATTAATCCTGAACTTTCGGTAAATTATCAACAGTGGTAGCTGAATCCATTTTCTCCGTCACATTTGTTAATAGACTTTCAAATTATATTTTGACCATATTTATTGATCATAATGTGTTCCTGTGGATTAAAAACTGCATTAAATACATAATTCATCTCTCCTTGTGAAACTAAAGAAGCAAAATTAATGGAGACACACAAGACTGCAGATGCTGGAATCTGCACTCTCTTGTGTTGCGGCCTAACACTTTGACCGTTCTTTTGCTTACGGATGTTGCTTGACTTGCTGAGTTCCTCTAGCAGCTAGGTTTTTGCAAGCAGGATTAATGGTTTAAGTTAAACTGTTTTAAACTAATTATCCCTTTTCTTTGTATAAATTTGTGGATGCTCTGGGGGAGAAGAAGAAAAATGGGTAACTTTGAGGTGACGCTGATAATAATTAATTTCATTCACAATTGCAGCTGTTTTCTTACTGCATTGAACTTGTTTGTAACTGATATTTCTTCATAAACTTACACATACGTAGGAAGGAACCTCATGGAAGTTTATATTTAAAATATCATTAAAAAGTGTGTGAAATTTTAAAATTGGCTATGTTAAAATTAGATTTGATAAAGGGGAGTATTTCTCACTGCACTTTTCCACCTTGTAGCTTTTTTCCTTCTCTGTCTCTCGAGCATTTTCGCTTGCTATGTGTGCGTGTCAGAGTATTCTTCTGTCCATTATTCTTAGCAAATCACAGTGTGCAAGCAAGTGAACATTCATTCAAATCAAAATGTCTTATTTTTCTTCATCAAACCAGTGATGCAGTTATGTGATGCCATATCAACGTTCTTACTTTTTGAATGTACTGATTGTAAAATCTTTGCTATGTAAATGGTATTATAACTGGACTCCTAAAATGATTGTAACTGGAGCATTACAGAATGTTAATAAAATGGCTGAAGTTGATTGCTGGCTGCTTTCTTTCATGCCTATAATGTTTACAGTTTAAAATAAAGATCACAGTATTAGTGTTCTAGTGGAGACTATACAAGGAACTGTTCCTAATATTAGCAGTATAGTTAATTTCTTTAAAAACAAAGACTTCAAATTGATTTTTAAATACTAAGCTTGTGAACTTGTGCTCCACTTTGATGTGAACTCCTTTTGGTAAGGGGAATAATTTCTTTACCATTTGTTAAATATGCCTAAGTATAATCATAACAAAGTGTAAATGCAGTTAACTCTGAATAAATATGAACTAGTTTTATCCTATTTTCTCTATACTGAGTTCATGATTTTTGTATTAAAGCTTAGTCACAAGGTGTGAACTTTTACATTGAGTAACAACCGAACAGAAAAATCACTATTGTTTTCTAATTGTGAAAAACATTTATGCTTCCACGTAGTACGGCAGCAGCTTCCCATTGTTTTTCAGATAAAACCTTCCTGTAAATCGGAGATCATGAACTGTCTCCATTTCTTGTTTGCAGTGGATACCGTCCGGGCAAGACAACTTACTGGGAGCTTTAGACTCAGTCAGCTTGTTCCAACTCCTGTATATCAACATATGAAGATGCACAAGCGGATCCTAGGGCACCTTTCATCTGTTTACTGTATTACATTTGATCGGACGGGGAGGAGAATTTTTACTGTGAGTTTCTGTCTTTTTTAAATCTTTGACATTTTAAAATAAGTTATGCTCATTTACCTCATCCCAGACCTTTAACTTTTGTTAAATCCAGGGATAAATATTAAGTTGTTTTTATCTGTCAGTAAACCCAAGATTTCTTTTAAATTACTGCTCAATAGTGATCCTTTCTTTTCCCCTATCCCCATAGAATATCAGTGAATTAACAGCAGAATTGTATAGTAGATTATTAATAGGATTGTATTAAAGTTTAGTAAACTAAAGTTGAACGTTTTCATTGAGTAAAATCTAGAAAGAAAATGGTTGCTATTGTATTTCAATTGTGAAAAGCATCCATTGCAGGGTGGTGCACATGCAACTCTGTACAGTCTTCCGATAAGTATATTCTATAGTTTACAGAGCATAAACTGTTCCCATTTCTTCTTTATTGTGGATACAGGACCAGTATAAACTAGTCAATTTTAATTAAACTTACACAGTAAACTTTTTTTTTGAAGCTATTAAATTGTTTGTGGAACAAGGAAAGGTACAAGGAGGACTACCCTTTGGCACAAGCATGTGGGCTTTGATATGTTACTCTGTGATACTGATTTAGTTAGTAAAATTAATGGGTTATAGAATGCTGTACGTTTTCATATGTGAACATTTAGTGTCTTATACAGAAAAATAAGTTAAGAATCCATTTAAAAAATGTAAAAATATTTTGAATAAACTCTTCTCGGGCTTTCAGCCGGGTACAGGTATCACTTATAACCGACGTTTCGATGACAAACTCCGCCATCTTCATCAGGGATGATGCCTGGGCCTATCTAATTCGGTGGTATTTGTAACCCTCCCACCCTCCTGTAGGCCATCTCATCTGATTGGTTAGTCCTCATCCAATCAGGTTTCTGTTCTCCCACCTTGTTTACAATCGAATTCTAAAATAAATCTTGAGCTTACTGACAGATTTAAAACAAAACTTACAACTGTCGTTATAAGTATGACTAACCAATCAGGAGGGATGGCCTACGGGGTGGGGAGGAATAAGTACCACAACAGTTAATAATGACACAATAAACTGTTCTACATGCTTGGTATTATAGCCATATCACGGTCACTAATCTTTGCTCAATGAACATACCTTTAAGGTTTTTGTCAAATCTTTATGGACTGTTAAACCCTTTATGTTCTTGCACCATACTTTGCATAAGAACATAAGAACATAAGAAATAGGAGCAGGAGTAGGCCATCCGGCCCATTGAGCCTTCCCTGCAGTTCAATAAGATCATGGCTGATCTGTCTGTAAACTCAGCTCCATCTACCTGCCTTTTCCCCATAACCTTTAATTCCTTTACTATATAAAAACCTATCTAACTGTTTCTTAAATATATTTAGTGAAGAAGACTCAACTGCTGCACTGGGCAGAGAATTCCACAGGTTCACCACTCTCTGGGAAAAACAGTTTCTCTTTATCTCTGTCCTAAATCTTCTTCCCTGAATCTTGAGGCAATGTCCCCTAGTTCTAGTCTCACCAACCAGTGGAAACAACTTTCTTAATTCTATCTTATCTAGCCCTTTCAAAATTTTGTATGTTTGTATAAGATCCCCTCTCATTCTTCTGAATTCCAGAGAGTATAGTCCCAGGTGACTAAATCTCTCCTCATAGGTTAACCCCTTCATCCCTGGAGTCAACCTGGTGAACCTCCTCTGCACTGCCTCCAAAGCCAGTATATCCTTCCTCAAGTTATGGAGACCAGAACTGCACAGAGTGCCCTGTATAGTTGTAGCATGACCTCCCTGCCCTTGAATTCAATCCCTCTAGCAATGAAGGCCAACATTCCGTTTGCCTTAATAACCTGTTGTACCTGCACTCCCAAGTCCCTCTGCACCACAGCATGCTGCAGTCTTTCACCATTTAAATAATAATCTGCTCTTCTATTATTTCTTCCAAAGGCCATAGTCTTGCATTTACCAACGTTGTATTCTATCTGCCAGACCTTGGCCCACTCACTTAACTTATCTATATCCCTCTGCAGACTCTCCACATCCTCTGTACAATTTGCTTTTCCACTCAGTTTAGTGTCATCAGCAAGTTTTGCTATGCTACACTCAGACCTGTCTTCCAAATCATCAATGTAACTGGTAAACAGCTGCGGACCCAGCACTGAGCTCTGTGGCACCCCACTCACCACAGACTGCCAACTGGAGAAACACCCATTTATACCAATTCTCTGCCTTCTATCGGTTAACCAATCCACTATCCATGCCAATACACTTGCTCCGACTCCATGCATCCGTATCTTATAGTGACTTTCCCTGCTGCATCCCTTGATATACTCTTGACTTTTATGAAATCTACTACTCAAAAGTCAAAGTTGAGTTTTTTGTCATATGAACAGGTGCAATGAAATACTTGTAGCAGCATTCACAAAAAAAAACAATTAAACATAAATTACACACATTTTTACAAATAGCACAATTAAAACAACAAAATAAAGTCCAGACAACAGGAATTCTGCAGATGCTGAAAATTCAAGCAACACACATCAAAGTTGCTGGTCTCGAAGGGTCTCGGCCTGAAACGTCGACTGTACCTCTCCTAGAGATGCTGCCTGGCCTGCTGTGTTCACCAGCAACTTTGATGTGTGTTGCTAAAATAAAGTCCAGTTTAGCTTCTCATTTAGTCAAAATTTCCTTGTCTTCTGTAATTCCTTAGCTCACTCCAGAATATTGATTATGTTTCCAGCTAAATACCTTGTTTCTCTTCTTGCTTGTTGGCTTTTTACCTTGCAGAGTGTCCTGACAATTGCAATCTTTAATACAGAACTGAAGTTTTTATTTGGCAGTGGTAGTTGTGCTGCTTGTATTTTTTCACTTTGAAGTATTTAATACAATATATAAAAAAGATTAGCATTCAAGTGGAGAGACCATTAGCATGTTTCCTTCAAAAGAAGTCTTACATCAAGTTGTTCAGTTCAGTTTAAAAAAAAATAAAGAGTTTGCTATGACTGTCCGTTACTGATGTTTCATGTGTGTATAAATCAAAATATTTATGAAATTCCTTTCGGAAGTTGGAATTAAATTCCTTGGTCACTACTTTTGTAGCTCTAAAAAATTGCCAAATGAAGTATTTATTTAAATTCCTTTTGCAAGAAAAATGTTTCTATTCATCTGACTTTATTAAAGAAAATGGGAACAAATGAAAAAATGTTAATTTTAAGTTGTGACGTGGTTCACATATATTGCTCAAGCTTTTGTGAAAGCAAATTTTGTCTGCAATTGTCATTCTGTTTTAGAAGCACATCATTGCTAAGCAGTTTTAAACAAATAAAACTATACTCATTTAATAAGCAATCTATGTTTGAAAGGTAAAATTAGAGATTTTTTCATTATTCTTTTATTTTAAGATGTCTGCAGTGATTGGGATGAGGATTTTAATTGCTCTTCCTGCTGATGCCTATTGTAATATGGTACATCAGTTAACTATCTCAAGATTTCCCTTTCATCATTCCTGCCTTCCTATGTAACAGATTATCTGAGCATTATTGCTGCTTGTGGGAAATTGTTGTGCCCAAATTGGCTGCTAATTTTCCTGCCAATGTAATTGAAATGGTAACTGCATTTGAAAAGAATTGACTATGAAGTGTTTAAGACATCCTGAACATGTGGAATTGGGTCATTTCTCAGGTGCTTCAGTTTTCAATTATTATAAAGCACATCTTTCTCTTTGCCCTAAATACCTCCTGCCATTGACCTTTTCATTCACAAGATCATCAGCCGCTTGCAGCGAGATCTTTGCACAAGCATTAATGATTTGGCCAGCAAATCAAAATACACATCAGTGCGATGAATAATCATTGAATAAAATCCTCTACTATCAACTAGAATTGTTATAAAGTGCAACGAGCATTTTAAATGAAGTCTACATGTATCAATTCAAATGTATCTTTTCATGTAGATTTCTAATTTATTTTTTATACCAATGAGGTTAGTACCATTCTCCCTAAGGTTAGGGTAGGGTTCAGATCCTATGTATTGTTCATAACCCAAATAATTTGAAAATTAGAAGTGCAGCAGCGAATCCTTAGTAGAAGATGCCTGCAGCAGCTAGCCAATCCATCCCCATCCACCCCGCTTGTTTCCCAAATTATTCTTTGCATCTACAGGCTATACTTACGTCAGTTGTTCTTGAGCTGGGGAGGGCTTGCATTGAGTGGGTAAGCATTTAAAATGAATCTTTGGGCTAAGCAATGCAGTTGAAGTGAGGGTAGGCACACAGGTATAATTAACTGATGTACTTCCACACTGTAAGATCTGATTTTCTAGGTGATGGCAAGTAAACTGTTGTAGTACAGAAGCCTATTGCTTAGGACATGCATTCTGTACAAAGAAGGTATTTTCTAATCAACTTAGATTAAGATAAACCATTTAAAAAAAAAACAAGCTGCAAGTGTATTGAGCAGCACACATAAAAGTTGCTTGAATTTCCAGCATCTGCAGAATTCCTGTTGTTTGCAAGTGTATTGAAGTTGAAGCTTGTCATTTAATCATATATGAATGCAACCAAACATTATCAGTGTTCTTCTGGGGCCAGGGTGCGAAACACATTACCAACACATTGCACATTTAGCAGATATAGTTGTGAAAACAGAAAAACATGGTCAAAGGAAAATAAATATAGCCCACATCCCTGGGTAGCGGGGTGAATGTGGTCCTGGTCCAGTTTGTCTTCCTTCCACTGAGCCAACACTGGAAGGCAGCACTGACGGGAAAGGCCAGCCTTCAACATAGTAAGGATTCCAGCATGTCCACAGAGGCTGCTCTCTTTCACACTGCCTCCGGTGCCTCCTCTCCTAGGAATATGATTCCTAATATATAGTATGTAATTTATTTTAGAAAGGTATTCCCAGTGTTCGCAAAATAAATTTCATCTAACTATGATTTAGTTTGTCATTAGTTAATTTTCTGAACTGAAACTTTGTATGAAGGGTGACAATTTCATGTGGTTGACAAATCTTTTTGTCATTATCATGATGTGAGGATACTCATGCTCTCTTAAGTGAAGTGAAACTCAAACAAATAATTCTTCAATATTTGAATGATTGATGTGAAAAATGTTGCTCTGATACAATTGACTGCACCACATGGGTAAAGGATTAATTATGCTGTACCAAATTACAGGTTTTCCAATTTATACAATTTCACTTAGTACATCCCTGGAAAAGATGTAATTTTTAAGTAAATTTAAAAAAAATAGTTGTAACTGTGTGAATACTCCACAATTATCATCGTATATCAGATTCCTCTTTTAGTTATATCTGTTTTAGAAAGGATATTCAGTTTTGTGTCAGGTAGGCCTAGACAAACAATAAAAAAAATGCTAGTTTTTGTATGTTTTATGGGTGGATAGATCCCAACTTGAACTGAATAATAAAAACCAGATACTAGTGAAGATTGGTTTTATTCATACTATTTCTCAACAATAAAATAAATGGCTACAAAAAAAGCTCAAGATATTTTGATTATTTTTGTTCTTGCTAATGATATGTAATCTTGGTAGTTTTGGAATCAATGATTTTCTATATGGGCTGCTAAAATGATTATCAATTCTTTGCACATTAAGTTTCCCTTTGTTATGAATTAATACTTTTTAAGTATTTCCACTAAAGATCCTACGTAAATTATAGTATACTGACTTGATTATAAGAGATGTTTTGTAGACCAATCAATAATTGGAAATATATTTTGAATACTCTGATGAAATTAGCAAACTATTCAAACGTCTATATTTTCCAAGATTTATACCTTATTATTAGATCTGTAAAGTCTTCAGGGTGTTCTTGATAAAATGTTTGGCAATTTGGTGATATGCAGATGTGCTTTTAAAAATGTGACACTTACTGGACTTGAGTTCTGCATTTGCTGACTAGGAGACAAATAGAGCTCTTAAGTGTTCAGATGGTCTGATGGATTAATGCATCAGGGCTGTCAGAGATTGAAGAAATAGAAGCTTGAGAGTTGTCGTTAAGAGCCACAGGTGACCTGTTACCCGAGCTCATTTTGGTTTGCCGCTTGAACTATTATCACTAGCCACAGTACATAGAAGTACTCCTGTGGTTAAACAGCCTCTGCAGCATACTGCTGTAGAATAAAATAGGATTTATCGTGTTCTGTGTTTTTCTAAGAATTACTGTATTTTTACTGCAGTATTTCAGACCATTGATTGAGCAAGTCCTCTGCTATGGATGCTTGATAGCTGTATACTTAATTGGCTAAAGTATTGTTGAGGAAGAATTGGCTGTTGCTTAGGTACATTTAAAAAAAAAAATTCTTATGTAAGGTTGCTGCCTTAAGCTGTGACCCCTCCCACCCACTGCCTTCTGGCTATCGACCCAAAAACATACCCCCCGTAATGCGATTCTAAGATTGAAGGTGGAAGTGGACATGAGCTTTGGAGCAGTTTCACATAGTTCTAGTAACCATTTGCAAGGTATAATGCCTTTATTAATGATAATTAGTTCCTGAACCAAGTGGCTCAGTCAACTGCAAGCACTGATGAATTACGAGGAGTGATTGATAAGTTCGTGGCCTAAGGTAGAAGGAGTCAATTTTAGAAAACCTAGCACATTTATTTTTCAACATAGTCCCCTCCTACATTTACACACTTAGTCCAGCAATGGTGAAGCATACGGATCCCTTCTTTGTAGTCCACAGCAGGAGAGATTGATAAATTTGTGGCCTAAGGTAGAAGGAGATGAGTTATTAACTTCAAACTTTTTGCGTTATCACTCAAAGAGTTGAACTGCACATGCATGTAACGAGAGCTTCTTGGACCTCCAGGTGGTCCACAGCAGGGGTGATTGATAAGTTCACGGCCTAAGGTAGAAGGAGATGAGTAATACAGCTCTCGTTACATGCATGTACAGTTCAACTCTTTGAGTGAAAATGCAGAAAGTTTGAAGTTAATAACTCATCTCCTACTTTAGGCCATGAACTTAGCAATCACCCCTGCTGTGGACCACCTGGAAGTCCAAGACTCTGGCTTCTACAAAGAAGGGATCTGTATGCTCCGCGACCGCTGTACTAAGTGTGTAAATGTAGGCAAAATAAATGTGCTCGGTTTTCTAAAATTGATTCCTTCTACCTTAGGTCACAAACTTAGCAATCACCTCTCATAGCTAGTAGGTAAGGAAAGCTTAAAGCTTTTCTTGTGGCTCAGCTGATTAGAGGCAGTGCAATGCTGAGTCATGCAGTCTAGGACCATCAAAGCCCAGATCTTTGCTGAGTTAGCTGATTTAACTATGAGCATTGGTACCACAAATGGTCTCAGCACGCTCCAGTTAGGAAACTGGTCAAATTCTTGCTTTTGATGAGCTAACACCCTCTGCTGGAAATACACTTGCATGGGTATTAAACAAGAACAATATCTGCATAGCTGTGTCCTCCTTGTGACTGAGTTGCCAGCCAACAATTTACACATAATAAAATGGGACTCCAAGGGAGGTTGTAGAGGCGGTATCCATGAAACTAAGGAGGGAATGCAATGAGGAGTGTAATTGCTGAGAAAATGCACCGATTTCATGGTAATCTTCAAACAAAGCATTAGAAAGGGATGACGTAGGCTAAACCAAAGCAATTTGTTGCCAAATTCAGCATTTACCTCTGTGTAGAAAACGAGTAATAGATTATTTAAAGTGTTATCATTTTCTCCTCAGTTAATATGCTATGTTTTACTTTGATACAGGACTAGAACACTGCTGTGCATTATGCATGTTTTGACAAAATATTCAAAAGTGATGTTGCATTAAAATGACAAGTTTCAGATCGATACTTTATTGAGAATAAAATTGATGAAAGGGCCTTGAATTTTCACTAGTTGTGCATGTATACTAGTGAATGGAAACTTGTTTTGCTAGTGGTTGTACATTAGCAGATGATCAGTAATTTATGGCTGTAAGATTAGAGGGATAGTTTAGCAAAACTGGACGGTGCATGAACATGACTTCTGCAAACTGTTAGTGCTACTTTGTGTACAGATTGAATTTTATAATTCTAGTTTTATATATTATGCTTAAAAATTAAAAGAAGACTTGCAGAGGATGAACAGATTATCCCAAAGTCCGTTATGACTAAGAAGGTGCTTTCATAAATGTGAACACTTTTTGCAATATAGGAAACACTGCAGTCATTTTGTGTTAGTATATTTCCACTTTTTTGATGAGCTTGTGGTGAGAGACATTGTCATAAGCCTTGCTAAAATCCGGGTAGATCCCTTCAAATATACTGCTTTCATTGACCCCCATCTTGTTGCCTCAAAAATAACCTCAAACATGTTAATTAGATATGATGAGACTTTAGCAAATCTACTGACTACTTTGATTAACCTCTTCCTTTCTGTATGAAGGTTTACACTGACCCTTAGAATCAATTCCCATAATTTTCCCATTATTGAAGTTAAACTAACTGGCCTACAGTTATTCTTTCCTCTCTTTTAAAGCTGTACAATATTGTTAAAATCCTCCAGTCGTCTGTAAAGAATCTTGTAGCCGTAGAAGGTTGGAACATAGTAAAGAATGGCAATGGCAAGCCCAGATATTAGTTGCACATCCCCATTGATCTTGATAGCTGTCTTCATAAACATTGTTTGATGATGAATTCCAGGATTGTGTGTCAGGAATGAGGAAAAAATCAGCAATATATTGTTCCTTGGAGGGTGGTCCTTGCCTGCTTCATTTCTTTTGTGGGCAAGTGTTGCATGGTGTTTACAGAAATCTTGCTGCTGAAGGGCATCTTGCATGTGGATACAAACTGCTACCAGATGTATCATATGTGGAATGAATCAATGTTTAAGAGTGGGGGGGGGGTGCAGGGGAGAAGAATAAACAGCAGCCTTCATCAGTCCAGTGGAGAATTCAGTTTTATTTCTGACAGGGTCCATATTGGGAGTGGAGCAACTCTGGCATAACGAGCGATGAATTGTCCAGTTTTCTTCACATCCTTTAACTTGTGCAAAGCCACAATATTTATGTGTCTGGTGCATTGAAATTCTCATCAGAGATGATTCTCGTGGTTGTGATGATGAGGTCTTGCAATGGCATTGAAATTAAATAGCAAGGAAAGGTGGTGAGACCTGTCATGTTGTTGGGAAAAAATGAGAGAGCAAGAAACAAACAGTATGAAGCTATTTAGCAGCTCAAGGCTGTTCCACATTTCAGTGAGATCAGGATTGACCTGTGAAAGTTACTCCACAATGTGCCTGAAAACTTTCAATATCATGTAAACTATAAATCTTGAATTTGTTTGAATCTATTCTGGAAGTTGGAAAAGAACACCATAGGTTAAATGTATTTCTTACAACATTCTTGAAGCTTCCTTCTAATTTTTGGTCTAAGCCTCTAGTTCTAGACTTTATACTTTATTGTCACCAAACAATTAATACTAGAGCGTACAATCATCACAGCGATATTTGATTCTGTGCTTTGTGCTCCCTGGAATACAAATTGATAGTAAATATTGAAAATTTAAATTATAAATCATAAATAGAAAATGGAAAGTGAGGTAGTGCAAAAAAACTGAGAGGCAGGTCTGGATATTTGGAGGGTACGGCCCAGATCCAGGTCAGGATCCGTTCGGCAGTCTTACCACAGTTGGAAAGAAGCTGTTCCCAAATCTGGCTATACAAGTCTTCAAGCTCCTGAGCCTTCTCCCGGAGGGAAGAGGGATGAAAAGTTTGTTGGCTGGGTGGGTCATGTCCTTGATTATCCTGGCAGCACTGCACCGACAGCGTGCGGTGTAAAGTGAGTCCATGGACGGAAGATTAGTTTATGTGATATGCTGGACTGTTCATAATCTTCTGCCCAACCAACAGAAGTAGCCTCTGTCTCCTCTATTAGCTGTCCTAAGTGCTTCAAGGGCTTTCAGATTTTCCCCTGCCCTCTTAAGAATTTCAAGTTCAAGCAGTGCAAGCAGAATGTGTAATTTCATAATTTAGCTCTTGTAATCAAGGTATCATTCTTGTAAATCTAAACCTCATTCGCTTCTTGGGTAGTATTGGATAGTGCTGAGAACTGGTGTTTAGTCATATTGCAAGCACAGTCTAAAACGTTGGCAGGTTTGTACTGCTTTATTAGCTGATTAATTACCAACGAATTTTGCCCTGAATAAAACATCAGTGATGTTTTAAAGCCAATTGACCCCCATCAATCTTAATCATTTTCCTTTGTGCTAGATGAGATTTTAATTTTATTAGTGCTCCATGGTACCATATTCAGATGTCACCATGATGTTGGGTCCATGTTTTTATCCAGGTTGTAATGAGTCAATTGCCCAGATGCTCCTCGTGGAGCCCAAAATAACATTACTGAGTAGGTATTATTGAACACTTCTTTCCAGTTATTGATAATTGGAATTGGGTTAATATGGACATAACCAGACAAGTGGAATTGCCGCCTTTGAGTACTGAACATCTATACGTCCTTGCTTTATCAGGCAGATACACATCTTTATAACTGACTAGAGATTCAGTTTTCTCTAGAGCACATCCATTTTTGTTCCATATCTCTCTTTATATATTTCTGTGGGATACTTCGTTAGCATTAATGTAACTGATTTGAATAAGGGTACAATTTGTAGATTTGTTTCCAAATCAAGTTTGGAGGTTGTTGTTTACTGAAAGGAAATGTAATGTTTCATATTATTTGCAGATATGTATCATGGAAAATAAGTATTGGTTATATTAGATTAGTTATCAAGAGATATGCACTCAAAATCCAAAGGTCATGTTTTACCTTGAATATTTCAATTATGTTCATTTAAGTCTGGAATAGTGAGTTATTTTCAGACAGTGACAGAGAAGCTGTAAAATTGTTTCACTCCTATCTGTTCGGGAAGAATTCTGTCCCAGTACCTGAACGTGTACCCTGGAAAGTGAACAGGCAAAGTACTTGGTTGCATCAGATTGCCAGAAAGAATAAAATTTGTTATTTTATTATATTATTATATTTGTTATTCATTTGCAACTGACAGATCTAACTTGGATGTGATAAAGCCATACCTACTCCATTTGACCCTGTATGACCCTGTTCGTGACCCTGATGTCATTAATTCAAGAGCTGTCCCATAGCTCTAATTTTCACAACACTGTAAGGAAAGAAATTCCTCCTTATCTCAGTTTAAAGCCGTCAGTCTGTTATTTTTGAGATACCATCTCTGGAGTAACATTTTTGTGGCTTAGACTGTCAAACATCAGGAATCTTTTTCATTAAACCCACTTATGAATTTAATTCTTAATCACAATTTTTAAAAAATGCCCATAACAGTGTATTAACCTCATACTTTTAATGCTGGAATTATCTTGAGGGTTTCTAGGGACCTCTCTCAGCCCTATGGCTGGAGTAGCCAGCAGGCTACTTGAAGGCTGACTTGTGAAAGAAATGTTTACTGGCATCTCAACAAACATTTGGGCATTTTATATGGCTAATATCCCTGTCTATTAAAAAAAATCACAAACTGAAATTATTTTTTTTGATCTTTATTTCTTTACAGATCTCAGTCATGTTCATTAAATTTGTATTTAGAATCATTGAATTGTTATGGTATTGGAAGAAGACATTGGACCCACTCACACCTATTCTTTATAGAGCATCTGAGACAGTGCTGTTCCTTATGTTGTTTGCTTTGACTTGCCTACACTTTAAATCTGTACCACTGGTTCTTTATCTATCCAGTATTTGCAGTTTAAACCCTAATAAATTGTTGCCTTTCTTAATGATAAAGTTTCATGATGGAATTGTCATCCTCGACATCTTTTATAGGTCTCTAATATATGTGGACTGCTTTGTAATTAAATAAAATATTAGTATATATATTCATCTGTTTGTGTGAGGGCCCCACTTTCTCTATTCTGTAATGTTTAGATTCAAGATCTTTTGAGCAGCTAGACGTAACAGATGTTTGAATATTTTGCATATCATAGCTTTACTTGGCATTTCTTTTTCCCTATTCATTTAATTCCCTTGTTGCTAAGTCTCTTCCCTAAATTATTGTTATTGATGCACCGACTAGTGCATCTGAGCAATGTATTCAGCTATAAATGTAACAACAAAATGAAGGAAAATCTCAGCAAGTTATGTGGTATCCTTAGAAGAAAAAACAAGTTACCTTTTTGGGTTGTGGGAGTAAGAGAGAGGAATTTGAACAGGACATCATAACTGTCTTTTTGTCTCTCGCATCTCTCTAAATTATATATTAAAATATGATGTATTATACACTGTACACCCAAAGAGAATTGTGGCTAGCCATAGAAATCTTGGGTTTATTTTCTCATTATTTCAAAAATCATTATTGTTAGCAGTTTATAGTTTTAATTAAAGCTGTCTTTTTAATGATACTGATTGGCAGCTTTAGCAGTCACTATGTCTGTATACATATGTTAAATAGCTTTAAGTAGTTTAGCAGATAACTAATTTGATAAGTGGGTATATTATTGACTAATTCAAAAGCAATCTAATGGAGATGCTGGAACTCTGAAATAAAAACTTAAAATGCTGTAAATATCCTGCGGTTTACCTATTGTCTATCAATCCACCAGCCAGCCATGGTCTGTGTTATGAGCTGTGACATTATAAATTCTTGGCAGAAATGTTTTTTTTTAGAGAATTCCATTTTCTCAATATGATGACAGTGGGTTGCATTCCTTTATAATTCTGGTGGCTAAAAATTATTATATAGTTCAATTATCACAAGGGTATATGTTAATTTGGCCAACCCTGCAATTTAATCAATGCATAACCAGTGTAAGTCTCATTTATGGACACTTGTATGTATGAGCAAGCTTCAATATGTGTTATTAAATTCAGAAGTGTTTAATCATATGTACAGCAGACTGAGTTTTCTCTCGTCCTCTGCTTTCGGTAATTATTCTTTCTTATCAGTTTAAATCTGAATGCATCATTTGCAGAGGGTCTCCCATTAGAAATTAACATTGCAGAAGTGTGAGCAAACATACCCTGCCTCTGCTTGACTCATCTGTAAGATAACTCTCTCAATCTAAATCAAAATAGCAAAAGCTGCAATTATTGGATATCTGAAATAGAAACACAACAGATTTGTTGAGAAGAAAAACAGTTAATGTTTCATATCTGAGATCCTTTCTCAGAACTTAGAAAGAGATCCAAACTAAAACTGAAGTAGATAGGAATTAAGAGGAAAAATGTTCCAACATTTTGAATTGTATTTTAAATGAAAGAAGATGGTTGTGATTATTGGTGGCCATTTGTAGCCCCAGTTGGTATTTTCAGGCAGTGTCCTAGGATCTATGATTTTCATGTGCTTCGTTAATGATCTTCCCTCAAGTTTGGAACTGAGCTGCTGTTCATGATTCCATGGTGTTCAGTTTCATAGCAACTTCTATCTTATTGAAAAGGTTTATGCCTGTTTGCAACAAAATCATGACTACTTTCAGACTTGTACTTCTGTGGAATGTATCTTTAGGCTATATGTGTCGGCAGTTAATGATCAAATTGCCATCCCTCTCATAGGCATTTCCATCTCAAGTCTCCCACCATCAATGTCCTGCTGGCCACCAGCTACAAGAACACGTCATAGACATAGTATTCTGTGATGACCCACTTTCAAATCTCTTACTAGCTCTTCTTTCAGTTAGTCCTGACGAAGGGCCTCGGCCCGAAACGTCGACTGTACCTCTTCCGAGAGATGCTGCCTGGCCAGCTGCATTCACCAGCAGCTTTTATATGTGTTTCCTGATTTCCCAGATGGTTTCTACTTCCTGTTAAGGCTTGTGAGGAATACTGTCGAATACAGGCTTTCTATTAGCCTGCATGATTGCAGGTCGATCAACATTAAAGAAGGTTGCAGCCATTTGGAATCAAGCTATCTTTTTTTTATTTCAAAATATACTTTATTCAAAAATAAATATATACAATAAACCATTCAATAACTTTCCATCCTTTACATACGTTTCCATTATAGTCAGTACATATCTGTATTTATAGCTACCCACGTGGCACTCTAGTAGTTCAGCTTACCATATCATTGTTGAGGGGTATACTCCCCGCCCCCCGACCCCTCCCACTCCCACAGGTGGAGAAACCTATACTGTGGTCCTTCCCCACCGGGCCCTTGCGGTGGCTGCACCGAGTTTCAGTGCGTCCCTCAGCACGTACTCCTGCAACTGAGAATGTGCCAGTCGGCAGCATTCTCCCACGGACATCTCCATGTGCTGGTAGATGATCAAGTTTCGGGCTGACCAAAGAGCGTCTTTCACTGAGTTGATGATCTGCCATTTGGAATCAAGCTATCTGCTTGATTAGCAGTCCACCTATACTTTCACATTCTTTCCCAACCCTGTGTTGTGATAGCCGTTTACACTATTTACAGATACACAGTACACTTGCTAGAACTTCATTAGCTTTGTCATTAAGTGAAAATCCTGGAACTTCCTGCTCAACAGCACTGGTTGTGATTATTAGCAGTCAGTTGTAGCCCCAGCAATGGTGGGTTTTGAATGACATGTAGTAGTGTTTTCTTTGATGGTAGGATTGTGAAATTACTAAGGATAAGTGGGTTAGAAGAGCATTGGAATAATTGAATTTCAAGTGCTTGAAGAGTGGATGAGTGCAATAGCTGCAAAAAGTAGGGGCCTATTTGGTGATTCTGTGGAAGTAGCAGCAGACAACATTTCAGTGGTAACTCAGCTCAGAGTTGAAGAGAAAAGAGAGCTTATACCTAGGACATTGACTGGGATGAGGGAAGGGGGCGAGGTGGAAATGGATTAGGTGGTAATAACATGGAGTCAATGGTAGCAGATCTCGATGACTGTAGTCTTAATAATATGCTGAAGAAAACTGTCTTGTCCAAGTCAGACTGACTGTAAGAATACAGTAAAGTACCTGAGTCAGTGGTGGATGGTATTTTGTAGAACATGTGGAAGTTAACAATGCATTTTGATATCAGTAAAACCAATGTTTAGATAAGAAGTGACCTAGGATAGCTCCTCAGGGCTTCCAGGTGTACGAATGGAATTCTTGATGAGACAATGACTCAGTTTGTACCAGTGCTTGCATTATTGAGGTACAAGCAGCCAGAGGCCATTTGAGTGATTCATCTTTATGTTCTTTTAATTTATAACAAGAAAAGGGAAACCTATTTACATTTAAAAGAAAGAAAACATAGGGTCATCTTATAACTTTTTTGGATCGAGTGTTTGAGTTTTTCTGAGATCTCATTTTATTTTGACTAAAAGGGAGACTGAATAAGTCAGTCTTGACCTACCAGGGCACATTGGAATGCGTGATAGGGAAAATATTAATTATGAAAAACATAATTTATTCTGAATTTATCTAGATTACTTGTGTATTTTTTGAAAAGAGATTACAATATAAAGTATGTTTTTAAAATACTCGGGACGTTTCTGTAATGGTGGAAAAAGAAAATTTCCACCATTACAGAAAAGAAACTTTCTTTTCTAGGTGAGTGATACTGGCACTAAATATGGGACAGATTTTCCAGTTCAGGCACCCAGTGACAATATCTGTCTGAAGTAGAGATAGAATCACGGAAAATATATCACACAGAAGGAAGCCATTCACCCATTAAGTCAGTGTCAAACAAAAAATGGAACTTAGGCCTAATCAAGCAACACACACAAAATGCTGGTGGAACGCAGCATCTATAGAAAGAAGTACAGTCGATGTTTCAGGTCGAGACCCTTTGTCAGGACTAACGGAAAAAAGAAATAGTAAGAGATTTGAAAGTGGGAGGGGGAGACCCGAAATGATAGGAGAAGACAGGTGGGGGAGGGGTGAAGCCAAAAGCTGGGAAGTTGATTGGTAAAAGGGGTACAAGGCTGGAGAAGGGGGAGTATCATGGGACGCAAGGCTTTGGAAGAAAGAAAGGGGGAGGGGAGCACCAGAGGAAGATGGAGAACAGGCAAGGAGTTATCGTGAGGGGGAAAGAGAGAAAAATAGATAAACGTATAAATAAATAATAAGTTAGGGATGGGGTAAGAAGGGGAGAAGAGTCATTAACGTAAGTTAGAGAAATCAATTTTCATGCCATCAGGTTGGAGGCTACCCAGACAGAATATAAGGTGGTGTTCCTCCAACCCGAGTGTGGCTTCATCTCGACAGTAGAGGAGGCCATGGATTGACATATCGGATTGGGAATGAGACATGGAATTAAGATGTGTGGCCACTGGGAGATCCTGTTTCCTCTGGCGGATAGAGCGTAGGTGTTCAGCAAAGCGGTCTCCCAGTCTGTGTCGGTTCTCGCCAATATATAGAAGGCCGCATCAGGAGCACCGGCCACAGTATATCACCCCAGTCGACTCACAGGTGAAGTGTCACCTCACCTGGAAGGACCGTCTGTGGCCCTGAATGGTGGTGAGGGAGGAAGTGTAAGGGTAGGTGTAGCACTTGTTCCGCTTACAAGGATAATTGCCAAGAGGAAGATAGGTGGGAAGGGATGGGGGGATGAATGGACAAGGGAGTCGCATAGGGAGTGATCCCTGTGGAAAGCAGAAAGTTGGGGGGGGAGGGAAAGATGTTCTTGGTGGTGGGATCCCATTGGAGATGGTGGAAGTTGCAGAGAATTATATGTTGGACACGGAGGCTGGTGAGGTGGTAGGTGAGGAACAGAGGAACTTAGACCTCATTTTGTATCTTAGGACCAGTTCCATAGTCCTTCAGGCCACAGAACCTCAGTATATATTCAAGAACATTTTAAACATGACGATTATATAATAGTCAAATGCAAATTAAAACTTAAGTATTACTGAAAACCTTTTTCTTTTTTGAAGTGGGGAAATGGACTGCTTACTGGAAAGTGAAATTGAGTTGAATGAAGTCAGTTTGTATATTGGCAGCAGGAAAGGGCCTTGGCAAATGAAACTAAAATTGATTAAAGACATATGGTGATAAGTTATGTTTTATTGGACTAGAGCAGTCAAAGGAAAAGTAAAGGGTAGGTATCCCATTTGTTAGTTTGATGATAATAACTGAATGAAATGATTTTGTGTGTGGCCTGGTGTTGAGTCTTGGTTTTGGATAGATGTAATTGAATGTTAAATTTTTGTGTCTATAAAATAGAACATAAAACAGGTCTGTGCAGAACATGGTACTAATATGTACTAATCCCATCTGCCTGCATGTGGAGTGTATCCCTCCATTTTCTGCCTGTTCCTGTGCCTGTCTAAATGCCTTTTCTAACTGTTGTACCTGCTTTCACTTGTACCTCCATTGGCAGTACATTCTACACACATTTTACTCTGTTTTAAAAAAATATTGACTCACAAATCAGTAAAGTTTACCTCACATCTTAAATCCATCCCTTCTAATTTTGACATTTCTATCCTGAGGAAAGTCTGTGACTCTCTACCCTATCTGTGGATCAGAATTAGGTTTAATATCACTGCATATGTTATGAATTGCAATACACGGTAATAAAAACTGTAAATTACAATAAGTATATAAAATAAATTAAACAAGTAATGCAAAAAGAGGAGGAAACTGAAGTAGCATTCATGTATGTGTTGACTAACCATTCAGAAATCTGGCAGAAGGGAAGAAGCTGCCTGAAGGCTCCTGTACCACCACCTTGCTGGTGACAATGAGAAGAGGGCATATCCTGGGTAATGGGGGTCCTCAATGATAGATGCTGGTTCTTTGAGGCTTGGTATTTGAAGGTGTTCCTGATGCTGGGGAAGCTGGTGCCCATGATGGAGCCAGCTGATCTTGTAATTTCCTGCAGCATTTTCCAATCCTGCGCAGTGGCCCCTCCATACCAGATGACGATGTAATCAGTTAGAATGCTTTCCATGGTGTATCTGTAGAAATCTGTCAGTGTCATTGGTGACATACCAACTCTCCTCAAACTCCTGATGAAATATAGCCACTGTTGTGCCTTCTTTTCCGGCAGATGGGGCTCGTCAGCCATAGTTGGCAGCTCATCTGATCTCAAACCTCCACTGCCATGTGGCTACACCCACTCATGGGGACGGCTTCAGGAGTAAACTCCGAGGGGAAAAATCTGAAGCTGGAGTCCCTAAGGCAGTCCTACATCGAGTTCAATGTAGACTGGCAACTCCTGCGACGCTGCTGGTACTAAACTGTATGGGCCTCTGACGTTCCTTTGGGTTCATCAGATGTGTGGAGAGGGAGAGCTTGCTGCAAGGTCAACAGCTTGCTCTCCATATCGTACTGCCCAGGCTTGCATATTTAGACAACTAGGATGCAATATCTGTGGTCAACTCTGACTCGTGCCTTTTTTTGTAATTATATCAATATGTTGGACCCAGGGTAGATCCTCAGAGATGTTGACACACAGGAACTTGAAGCTGCTCACTCACAACATGCTGGAGGAACTCAGCAGGTTGGGCAGTATCTGTGGAAACGATCAGTCAACGTTTTGGGCTGGAACCCTTCATCAGGACTGAAGAGGGAAGGGGCAAAGGCCCTATAAATAAGGTGGGGTCTGCCCCTTCCCTCTTCAGCCCTGACGAAGGGTTCCGGCCCAAAACGTTGACTGATTGTTTCCATGGATGCTGCCCGACCTGCTGAGTTCCTCCAGCATGTTGTGAGTGTCACTTTGACCCCAGTATCTGCAGAGTATTTTGTGTTTTTGAAACTGCTCAGCCTTTCCACTGCTGATCCCTCGATGAAGACTGCTGTGTGTTTCCTCAGCTTTGCTTTCTGAAGTCCACAGTCAATTCCTGGTCTTACTGAAGTTGAGTATAAGGTGGTTGTTGTGACACCACTCAACTAGCTGATCTATCTCACTCCTGTGCATCTCATCACCATCTGAAATTCTGCCAAAATAGTTGTGTTGTCGGCAAATTTATAGATGGCATTTGAACTGTGCCTAGCCACACACATGGTGTAGAGAGAGTAGACTGTTGGGCTAAGTATGCATCCTTGAGGTACAGCAGTATTGACTGTCACTGAGGAGGAGATGATATTTCTGATCTCCAGAGATTGTGGTCTCCCATTGAAGAAGTCAACGATCCATTTGCAGATGGAGGTATGGAGGCCCATGTATTGGAACTTGTTGATTAGAACTGAGAGTAGGTTTGTGTTGAATACTGAGCTGAAATCAATAAATAGCCTCAATCAATTATGCCTCTTATAATTTTATTTCAAATTGCCCATCAGCCTCCCATGCTCAAAGGAAAGCAATCCAATTTTGTCTTGCTACTTATAGTTAATACTCTGTAATCCAGGTAGCATCCTGGTGAAAGCACGAGAGATTGCAGATGGTGGAATCTGGAGGAACTTGGCGGGTTGAGCAGTGTCTATAAGTGGAAGGGAAGTGTCAACATTTTGGACTGCTTTAGGAACATTTCAACCTGAAATGTTCACAATTTCTTTTCTCCCATGGATGATCCTCGACCTGCTAAATTTCTCCGGCAGATTGTTTGTTGTTCATGTCTTGGTGAACCATGTTTGCACCTTCTTTAAAGCCTCTATGTCCTTTCTGATTTGCAGTGGACATAGCTGCACTCAGTGCTTAAAATTTGGCCTAATAAAAGTTTTATACAACTGCAATATGCCTTGTCAACTTTTATACTCAGTGGTCCAACTGGTGAAGAAAAGCTTGTCTTGTGCTGACTTTACCACCCTTGCTAGTTGCCACTTTCATGGACTTGCAGCCGAAGATCCCTCTGTATATCAATTCTTCTAAGAGACCTGCCACTTATTATATACTGTCCTCTTGTCTTTGGCATCCCAGAGTTCAACATCTCCCATTTGTCCAACCACATTTCCAGCAATCCTATATACTGGTGTCCCTTTTGACAATCTGCTTACTTTCCTGTCATCTGCAAGCTTGCTGATGCCTGTATTTTCATTTAAATTACAAGGTCCTAGCATAGATCTCTGTGATATAGCTTTGATCACAGACTTCAAGTCAGAATAACATCTCTCTATTGTCCTCTGTCTTCCATGATCAAGTCAGTTTTGAATCCAGCCTACCAAGTGCCTGTGGACTTTTGTGCTTTAATCTTCTGGAAAAGCCCATCATGAAAGATTTTCTTGAATGCTGTATTAAAGTCCATGTAGCCAACATCCTCAATCCTACCCTCATCAGTCATCAAGGGATAACTTTATTCACCATATACATTTACACGTATTAGGTATTAAGGCTGATTTATACTTGTGCGTACGGGCTACGCTACACCGTAGGCCTGATTTATGCTTTTGTATAGCCCTAAGCCATAGCGAGCATGCGTAGTTGTGTCTGCGTTGCTCTGAAATTCGCCACCAAAATGCTAGTTGGCGGTGGGTGGGGTTTCTATGCCACTGTGTTGAATTTCTTTGTGAGAGACATGGACGAGGAAATGCATTTCAAATATTTTCGGGTGTCAGCAGGTAGATTTGACAATCTGGTTCATCGTCTCCAACCATTTATTTCACATCAGTGTACAGACATGGCGGAGAAAAGCAACTGGAAATGCGTAAGAGGAAATACGATGCTACCAAGCCGACCAATCACAGTTGTTGCGGTCTGCGTTGCCACGACACGAGCTACATTTTTGGGGAGGTGCATGTCACCCTACGGCGTACATTTGATGCACAAATATAAATTAGCCTTTAGCTGTGTGCGTAGGTCAGGGTGTGCCATGCAACAAAAGATAATAGCATACAACAATTATAAGAATATAGAATTATATAAGAAATAAACTTGCGTTTAAAGTATGAATATGGATTAAAATGTGCATGAGTACATAAATACCAACATGTATTTAAAAAGTAAACAGCATTTGTGAAAAATGGTTTAAAGTGTTTACAGTGCAGTGCACTGACTAAGGTGGAGTGGCCATCTAGAATGGTTGATCAGATTAATGCCTGGAGGAAGATTCTTTTAAGATGGCATGAATTTTTTTTTAATTGCCCTACAGTGCTTTTGAGAAGGGAGCTTTTGGAAAAGGCAGTTTGCTGGGTGGGTAGTGTCTGCAATGATATTTTTTATGCCCACTTCTTTGTCCTGGACACGTACAAGTCCTAGGGTGATGGTGTACTGCTCACCTGATAATTTGATGTAGTTTTTGTATATTGTGACAAGTTGCTGCACCAAATCAGACAGTAGTGGCAGTGTAGAATTGCACCAGTATATTCTGGGAAAGATAGAATTTTATCTGCTGCCACAAGAAGTACAGTATATATCCTCTGCTGAGCCTTTTTGTTAATGAAGGATAAATAATTTTCACACATGAGGTCCTGCGAAATGATGATGCCCATGAACCTGAATGTTGAAACGGTGCTCTGCATAGAGTTGTTGTTGATAAGTGGGCGCCGAGGAGATATGTTTATCTTGAAGTTGATATGCACCATTGCTGAGTGAGTGGTATGTGGAGATGCAGTTTGCCTAGCTTCACACACTTGGTCCTGTCAGAGAGGGAGTTTGTGATCTTCATCACTTCAAAAAAAAAAAATCTAGTTTGTAAGCCATGAGCTCCCCTACACAAACTATCTTTCCATTATTGAAAGCTGCTTAATTTGAGTTGTGCGTTGATTTGAATGGGAAATATGGGGGTGGGGAGGATATCTATTTTTACTTATACTGATAGTTCAGGTTGTTGAACGATTTCATAATTTTCCAAGTAGAAAACTATTTTGATTTGATAGGAATGGACTGTACCAACATTTTGATGCTTTAAGTGGGTCCATAAATAATAATAAACGTAGGTGTGCTGAGAATTAAGGTTATGTGGCATGAATAGTTTAGAAAAATGTTTTTTTCTGTGTGGTAGAATGTGATTAGTTCTGTCACCTTCTCTTGGAGTGCAGTAATCATTGAATCAATTATTCTAGACTTGCTTCTGACAGGGTAGTTACTGCTCAATGTGCTATTTTCACAAGTCTGTTCATGAAGGCAGACTTATCTTTTATCACATTCTATTGCATGTGATATTGAGTTATTTCTATTCAAATAAAAAAAATCTCATTTCATGGGTGTTAATCAGAGACTAATCTGCAAGTTGAAGGGCATGAAAACTGGACTAAATGAGAGCATGAGAGCAAAATTTAATACTAGCTGACTGGGCTGATCTCTGTATAAATACATTGAGAGACTGGACCCAGGTACTGGCTGGACAGGTTTGTACGACACCATGCTGAAACACCCAAACCAGATTTTCACAGGTGCTTTAACCAGCCTGCAATGATGGAGCCATGAATGGGAAGCCAATGCCTGAGAGTGTGGTGGAAACAAATTTAATACCAGCTTTCAAAAGATTAGGCATGGCCTTGCAAGAGGAAAACAAAATCCGTGGCTGCAATGAAATCTCAGGGAGTTAGTCTGATTGTTTAGCAATTTCAAACAGCCGTCACAGGGCAGGCCTCCTATGATGCTGGGAAGTATCTCACAAAGGAATATGGTACTTTTCAAAACATTATTTTGCGACTTCATTAACATTCATAGATTCTGTTGTTATCATGAATGAGCTATGATGTTACATTGTGACATCTACAACATCTGCACATCTGTAGCACCGTGTGGAAATCACAAAGTTTCTGTTATTGATTCCGCAGGTTGAGACACTTGGCTGCATTTAAAATCTCGAGAAGGGGAATCGACCGCTAAGGATGTAATAAATATAAATACAGTTCTCTTTGTATACTGTCAGTTTATATTTCTACGATTCTGAGACTAATTATGGAATACTTTTATTACAGGCATGTTATGAACAAAATTGCTACATATCCTCTTCTATTTTTCAAGACGTTTAAATATTTTTTCAAGTCAATTGATGAATCAATCCCAGCTTTTGAAGCAACTTGCACAATACAAACTATTGCATTATGCAGCTGTTTTTAATGATGGTATATGGCATTGCAGTAAGCGGCAGCCAAATGGATAAATCTGTAAAATAAACAAATGTTACTGAAAATGGATGGCACCAATTTAAAATGACCTTCTTTGAAACAATGTACAGGGATCTGATGATTGTCTGGTGAAGATCTGGACAACAGATGATGGCAGGCTTCTGGCAACCTTGCGAGGACATTCTGCTGAAATCTCAGACATGGCAGTTAACTATGAAAATACCATGATTGCTGCGGGCAGCTGTGATAAAATCATCCGAGTTTGGTGCCTCCGGACATGTGCACCTTTAGCTGTTCTACAGGGCCATACTGCATCTATCACATCCTTACAGGTAAAGATATTCATTAACAGTATAATTATTTATATAATAAACTAATTGCAGGTAATACATCACATGGGCACAGGGAAATAGAGCTAATGTTTCAAATTGATGGTGGTTGTTGAGAGCTCGGTTTCAAAGTTCAAAGTAAATTTATTATCAAAGTACATGTATGTCACCATATACAACCCTGAGATTCATTTTCTTGTGGGCATACTCAATAACTCCAAGAAGCATAATAGAATCAAAGAATGGCTCCAATTCTGACTCCAGAGGTACTGTCTAACTGGATAAGCATTTCCAATTTTTTCTTAGCTTAGATTCTAAGCACATGCAACATTCTGTTTTTTTTAATCATTGATTATTTCTGCAATTATCTCATTCTTTTGGAGATAAATTTTCATTACTGTAATGGTTAGATAAATAATGATAGGAAGATGACGACTGTGCTGTAGGTTTTCTGTGTTTCTATGCAAGGTGAATGGAATCCACACCTGAGAAAGCCTGAGAGTTGGAAATGGAATGAGGGTAGGAATGGGATATTGTTTGGGGAAAACTTGTGAGAACAAGCAGGAAGGAAAGTGTCGGATGTAGGAAGGAAAGGTGGGGTGACGAGGGAGCGTGATGAATATGACATTCTGGAGTAAAAGCCAGTGAGCAGAAGGGAAGGGATTAAAAATAAAGGCGATCCTGATGTATGGAGAGGAAAATCCTTAGTGGTGTTAGAAAGGGCTGGAGGAAACCAGAAAGTAACACGGTAACAGCAGGAATGGGGTCCAAGAGATAATAGAGCAGAGCAACGGTGAGAATAGGATTAGGTAAGCAAAACAGCGGTATCAGAAACAAAAGTGGAAAGCTTGAGTTGTTTGGTAAATGTGTTCAGGAGCCAGTTTAATTAAACATGCCATTGAAGAACCCTACCTTGACTAACCACAATTAATAGTTTTCCATGATCCTCCTTTCATTCTTCCAATGGGATTTTTATAAAGTGGAAGTGTCGCTGACCTAAAATGTTGACCAGTTTCTTCTTTTACAGATGCTTCTTGACTGGCTGAGCTGTTCCAGCATTTCTGTTTTTGTGTAAAGAAAACTGCTTATATATATATTTTTTTTTATTCATGATCAACCAACCATAAGATTAGGCAGGAAAGTGGAATTGTGGTGAATAATGGAATAAAAACAGAAAGTACTGCAAATACTCATTTGGTGAGGCTGTATCTATGGGGATGGAAACTTGAGTTCGTTCATCATCCCACACTTGGCTTAACATTTTAGTGGTCTCTGATGTGAAAGTGAAACAGGAGATGGATGATGATAAAATATATCAGGAATAAGGCATACACCTATATCATGTTGTTTACAGCTAAGCCATTAAAAATGTTAATATATCAAATGCATGCTGATACTGTAGATGCTGGAAATCCAAAATCCAAAACAAAAAGAATGTTGGAAATGTGCCATATTTAACATATGTCAAAATAATAATGCATTATTTTCCATTGTCTTCATTGATTCTGGATGTCATGTATATTTAATAAGAATATATTTTAGTTACAATTCTTTTCTAAAAGGTGCACATTTTCAATACATACTGTATTGGCTTTTATCTCTCACTGTGTTATGTTCTAAATTGCTTTTAATTTTCTGTCTGATCTGTGGGTTACATTTGTAGTGCACTTTGCAGAGAATTGCAAGGCAGCCGTTGTTTTCAGACCTGAAGAATGCAGAAGAATGAGACTGTGAGATAAATCATTGCACAGCACTGTTTTGGCTGCAAGCAGTCAAGAATTGGATTTGAACAGTGCAGCTTATGTTTGTTTAATTTGCACAATGACCCACTATTTAGCTTCTGGAGGACCACGCACTTGCTATATTAAGGGATCACTAATGGCATAGAGAGGTGTGGTCCCAAAAGAATGGTTGGTTGGTGTAACTTTCAAGGTTAATCATTAGATATCATTGCAGCCATTAATGATTTTGCAGAAGGAAGTGGCAATGTTCCTTGATTTAAAGTTGAGTTATAATTTAGTTCAAGTCATATACAAATGTATATAGAACTAAATTATATATATATACTTACATATATATATATGTGTGTGTGTGTGTGTGTGTGTGTGTGTGTGTTCTCATCTTCATAATGTACTGAGCTTCTACCAGGAAAAGCTAATTTTTATAACACATACACCCTGGATATGTATGCTCATGGTATTAAAATGGAACTTGTAACTTCAGCAGAAGCTGACTTTATTTTTACTCAATTTTTGCGATCAGGGTACTGGCAGGGCTAGCATTTATTGTCCAGCCCTCCAGCCCTATTTGCCTTTAAGATGGTGGTGGTGTGCCAGTGTCTTAAATTGCTGCATTCCTGGTGTTGATGATGTCAGAGAGAGAGTTCTAAGATTTAAACCCAGGATTGACGAAGAACCTGTGAGACTTCCACATCAAAACGATGTGCAAGAGAAAAATCTTCTGCTTGGTGGTTTTCCTGTGCACTATTGTCTTTTTCCTTCATGGTGGTAGAAGTTGGGGGCATGGGAGTTGCTGTTGAAGAATCCTTAGATGGTGCATACCACATTCGCTCTGCTGGGATGCTGGGATGTTAAAAGAAATGGTGAAGGAGTTACCAAACAGGCACTCTGCTTTTGTTCTGAACGGTATCCAGCCTCCGAACTCTCCTAGCCTGAGTGTTTATGTGATTGGCCAAATTACATTTCTGTGTAATGGTAACCTGCAGGATATTGATGATGATGATGCCGTTGATTATCTGGGATAAATGGTTGGACTCTCTTGTTGGGAGCGATCAGTAGTTTTCACTTCTGTGGTACAAGTTACCTGCCAGTTTTCACCCCGTGCCTGAATATTATCTAAATGCATTTCCTGCTGTATCTAGGCATGGACTGTTGTGGTGGAGGAGCAGATGGCTTTGGAAGAAGAGAGGCTCTGGCTGAATTTTTGATTTCAGATAGCACCATCCCAACAAGCATGGTTAATTGATTGATTAGCAGGAAGAAGGCAGTAAAGTGGCAGTGATAAGATCATGCATAGCAGATTTGTTGTCCACTGTCATTCTCCGTTGGCTGAGGTGAGGTGACAGATTGCTTGAAGTTTCACAATCCTTTATCCAGAACGATGATGGCAGTAGTCTTGGCTTCCATGTTTCAAATTGGATCTTGCTTGAGAGCAGTCTGAACTTGTGTTGTATATGTTTGAGTTTCCACTGCAGCATTTGGAAGTTGGATGGCTTTTACATTTCCAGTGGTGGAAATTGAGTCAAATTGATCATTAGAAGGTTCGTACTTGCTGAGTTTGCAAGTGCTGAAGTGGAGTTGGCTCAGTGGATTGTTAGGGAATCTGGCTGCTTGTGTTCAGCTGTAGATTCCAGCATGGTGTTGCAACCTCTGGATGAGTTATTTTGCAAGTTTCAGCTGAAGCCCATATCCTCTTAAAGAAGTGCAAGTTAGGTATAATAACCATCAGCTTTTATGGGTATCCACTACTCCTGAAATCTGGAGTTGTGATGCCCTAAACTAATCAGCAGTATGATCATTACTGGCTATCACTTGAAGCACAGAAGAAGGAGGTGACATTGCCTTAAGTGCCCTGCAGCAAAAAGCAGGATGCTGTAGGAACTCAGCAGGCCAGGCAGCATTCAGAGGAAGGATGCCATCCTGAATGTTCGGCTGCCCATTTCCTTCCACAGTTGGAGCTTGACCTTCTGAGTTTCTGTGGCACTTTGTTATTGCTTCAGCTTCCAGCATCTGTTGACTGTGCCTGGTTGAGAAGTTCTGGCTTACAGAACATTGTGATCCTAGCCCATAGCTTCCAACACCATTCAAAGGTGCATTTATTATCAAAATATGTATGCAGTGTACAACTCTGAGATTCATCTTCTCCACACAACTACGAAACAAAGAAAATCAAAGAAAACATCAACCCTCCAAGCACAAAAAAATTGTGCGGACAGAGCATCAAACCCCAAGCACCCATGCAAGCAATAAGCAAATCACGCAAAAGGCACAAGAACATAAAAACCCCAATGCACAAAAAAAGCAAACATTGTGCAAATGACAACCAGAAAGAATGGACAAAAAAAAACAAAATTTAAAGAAAACTGAAAAAGTCCTAGAGAACCACAGTCCAATCTTTAAATCACAGACCCAGAGCTTCAGTAACATCCCCTGACTGCATCGTGGGAGAGAGAGGCCACTGGACACGGGCCTTCCTGCAGGAGCAGCGAGCAAGAGACTGTCACACACTGACACCTTCCAACAACAGCAGCAGTGAGTGAGAGCATTGATGCGCCTTTTGCACTTGCCTCAATGTCTCAGTCTTCCTCAAAGCTTTAATTGGCGATATCAGCGAAAAATGGGGTCGATCATGGGTCCGCGCCTCATTTCGAAACTTTGAGGCCTCATGACCCTTGCCTTCTGGAACCTCCTCAGAGACAGCAAAGTGCCAGATTGCTCAATCAGTCTTCAAACTGTAGATCACAGGCTCTAACAGTAGCAGAAACACATTTAAAATAAAAAGAAGACGTAGAGGAAGTGAAAGAAACAGTTTTGTGGACTACCAGAAAGATGTCGCCTGAAATGATGATGTTCGTTGGTGCCGTCCTGGCTGGAAGTCAGGGTGGAATTCAGTTTGGCTCCTAAGCTCTCTGCAGACGTTTTCAGCTAGAATTTTTTCATATCAGAAATATATGCTTTTGCCTGTCTTATAACTGTTTGAATTTATTACAAACCATTTTTTGTCAAATTTAGATACGGCTACTTGAAGTTCGTGGAAAATTAAATATGTTAATATCTTACTGATTTCTTTCAGTAATTTAATAACAATGTTAATCTGAAACAATTTTCCTCCTGTAAAAAGGAAAACCTTAGCATGAGCCTCATGGGCTTCCTAGATTTCCAATAATAAACATACTTATTTAGTCAATTTGATCATATTATTTGGCGGTTACAATAATTTTTTTTCAGAGATAGAAGCTTCTGATTTTATGGTGCCATAACCTGCCAATGCCCCTTCACCTGTCAGTATAAACTGTTCTGCTGGGCTTAGTAGCTATGCCACAAGTGAAGGCCTGGAGCTGGACTTAGTTGTCAAGAGGTTATTTGAGATGCATGCTATTGGGAGCATTTAATAGGCAGTGAAGGCTCAACCCCACTACCCCCACCCCCAGCTATGACAACCTTAAGAAACTCTTCATATGCTCAGAGAATTCCAAGTTACATAAAATCAAAAAGAACAAGAACTTGTAATATCCTAGGAGAAACAGCAACAGCACAAGGAGAGACCATTTGACCCTTTATAGTCCATGCTACTCTCTGTAGCACAGCAGCAGTCACCACTCTCTCTTGCAGGTCTTTTAAAGAATATAATTGAATCGGCCTTGTTGCTGAGTGTGTCCAGAGCAAACTGTCCAGGAATTTTAAAAAATCAAATTGTATTCCTCATGTAATCTAGTGTTTTTGAACTAATAGTCACCATTTTCTCTATCTCCACAATTTACTTTTTTTTCTAGCCACTACATGATCTTCTTCCTGCTGTCAGCTAAGCAAGTTATTTGATTTTCATTTTGGCCATTCCCTTTGCCTACATGATTGTATGGCCATTTTGCTCCCAGTAGACCCCATCATCTTCCTTATCAAGCTTATAGAAGTCTTTTGAGTTTCCCGATTTGTTATTTGAGTACGTACTTGTATTATCCTTGCTCTTCTTCACATAGGAGTTGTCTAATTAATCTGGTTCTTTCTTGTACAATTAATGTGATTTATATAAAACTGCCCTTGTTCATTCGTTCTTGTCCTTAAAACCACGCTATTTTAAAGGTCATGCATTTTTCACTTACATTTTTGTTTTCGGTCTTTGAATCCAGTTTAACCAGAGCAACTTTCATTCCAGCTTGTATCAGTACAAGGTCCAGACTTGACACATCAACATTTCCTCCTTCCCCCTCCCCCCACCACAGATGCTGCTCAACCTGCTGACTTCCTCTAGTAGTTTGTACTTTTGCTGAGCCCATTAACACTGTCAGTAATTAATTTTACTTTAGAATGCTTCCTTTCCATCTGAAGAACAGCTGCTTTATGCTGTCAGCATCCTTGTAGCCCTTTGGGAATTAATTTTACTCATTTTGAAGCTATGCAAAGTTAACTCTTACTTGCTAAAACATCATCTAATTCATTGAAAGGAAGTGAAACAGAAAATGTTGCAAACACTCAGTTGATCCTGAAGCACTGGTGGAAAGAGAGACAGAGTCACTGTTTCAGGTCAAAGACCCTTCAACACAATTAAGAAAGATAAAATCACTGAAAAGAAGCACGTGTAAATTGTTAGCAGTTTACAGAAAAATAACACCTACACGAAGTGGTTTACTGCAAGGACAGATGAAGAAGTGAAATAGCACATACTAATCCTTTAGCGTGCTGAATGTCATTTGGAACTTGCACGTTTGTTAATTGCTAGAAACTTTGAATGGCCTGTTTCTGTTTTGTATGAAACAGGATGGCACTCTAGTGTAGTGGAGAGCACAACACTGTACAGCACCAGTGATCACTTCACTGATCAGTTCCCACCAGTCTGTGTGAGGAATTTGTACGTTCTCCCCGTATGAGTACACGTTCTCCCACATTCTGTAGATGTGATAGGATTAATGTTCATGAGTTGTGGCGCTGGAAGCGTGGTGACACTTGTGGGCTTCGTCCAGCTCAATCCTCTGACTCTGGCCATTGATGCAAATGGTACATTTCACTGTGTGTTTCAATGTGCATGTAACATCTAATCATATCTACTGCAAATGTAGTATAATAATAATTAATATAAAAAACAGAAGCTACCGGAAATGCTCAGCTGGTCAGGTCACATTCTACAGAAAGAGAAATGAAGTTAATGTTTCCGGTCAGCAACTCCTTATCCCCATAGATCTCTGTATAGTTATCAGAGCAATTGGTTACTTAACCTTCAACCTAGGCCCAAGACCAATCTTCTGCTTGGTGGGTTTGTCATTCTTACAAGATGGATCATGACTATAACATCTTAATTATTTTATCTCCCCAATTCTGACGTCATAATTTTGCCTGTGTTCACATGAACTGGTGGGAAAAAAAATCAATAGATCAAGTGGAATCTGTAGAGGTAAACAGATGGTGAACGTTTTGGTTTGAGATCCTGCATCAAGGATGAATTCATCCAGCGCTTTCTTTTGCACTTGATTCCAACACTAGCACTCTCTTGTGACTTAGATCCTGTGTGTGTTTGCAGTCAGGTGGCTCTTATTTTATTACACATTTTTCTGACTGATTTGCCATTCACCTCCACTGTAAACTTGCCTGTCTAAAACTCTGCTGCCCTATGCAGCCCTGCAGTAAGTTGACCCATCACTCCACTTCTCACTGGTTTATACTGATCCTTGCTCTCCCAACCAATCAAATTTAAAAGTTACCTTGTTGTTTATGCTTCTCATTTCATTGTATGTGGAAACTAATTTCTCAGTGGTTGGCCACCTGTTCTTTATATTAGTATTTTTCTATCAACCTAGATTCCAGTTTACCCACAGCTGATCCATTCTCAACTCACAAACACTCAGTAATAATTTATTTTACATTAGAATGTTTCTTTTAAATCTAAATAAATGTCTGCTTTATGCTATACCTATCCAGTTAGCCCTTTGGGTTTTAATTTTAAATCATCAAAAGGCAGTAAAAATGAAAATGCTAGAAACATTTTGGTGTCTGGATCTTCGGCATTGATTGTGGACATTTGTATCAGTACTTCTGTTTTCAAAAAAAAACCTTGTCTTTAAGTTACTTAACCCAGTGCGGTAGCTGCATTTGAAAGTACTTCCTGGTTGAGATCTTCAGTGCTTATTCATTTCTGCGACTCACTACTTGTATGCATTCATTCCCATTGTCCCTTTTGGAGAGGTTTCTTTATCCTGCTTCACAAATTTCCTTAACTCCTGATTCTGTTTTAAATTCATGATAGCCAGTACATTGTTAGCGAAGACTCCAATCTGGATTCTTAAAGGAACAAGTGGTGAGAAAACCAGATATCTTTATAGCCTCTCCACATAATTATCAATAGCTATAAGCATGTTTTCTATCTTGACAGTGAAATATGCTATTGTATCTTTATCAATACTAACATGTTTAATTTTGATGTTTTCCAGTTTTCGCCAATGTGCACTGGCTCTTTGAGGTTTCTGTCTTCCACAGGGGCAGATGGCACAATTTGTTTCTGGCAGTGGGATGCTGGCATGTACAAATTTAGGTTAGTATGTACTCTTTATTTGATAAAGTATTGTTTAGACCTGTTGGTAATAAGTAATTTAATATTTGTTTAAAAAAATACAAACTGAATAAAAATGTCAATGACCTTGTCCTGCAGCTGCACTCACCACAAAGTCCAAGTGTCTTGGCTATCTTGGCTGCCTTCCTGCTGTGGCAGTTTCATAAAGCTGAGCAACCTGTAACCTATAGCCAAGTGTCTTGGCTTTCTTGGCTGCCTTCCTGCTGTGGCAGTTTCATAAGGCTGAGCAACCTGTAGGTGGCAACTATGTCTCGGGTAGTGGACACTGAGCACTGTGCCCTCACCACTTTGATATCCCTTTGGCAACTTTTGTTGCATTAAGTGTTTACGTGCTTTTAAATGCTGTTGATAAAAACATTTGAAACCAATTGAAATTGATTTAAATATTTACAAAAATACAAAATATGTTTGCAAAGTGATTTCAATTAATACACTTAACTGACAAAAATAGAAATTAATTCAGTTTGGTGATCTGAGTGAATGACTGTGGCTATAATGCATACGTACCCAACCATAGATGGCACGAACGTTGAAGGGTCAAATGTGTACCACTGAGCTCAGATCATTCACGTGTGCTCAGCAGTGGAGTGGCTTCTAGCCTCTAGCTCTACTGACTTCTGCGTTGCAATTCACACATGCTGAAGTCAGGCATGATGTGACCATTATGTGGCAGCTACTCATTGCATTTATGGAAACATCAGCTTCTGAGCAGTACAGTCCACTTCAGTGTGTTCAATAAAACATTCAGATTACTCTCTTTGAAGTCTTTGTTTTTTTTTGCTTTAAACCGAACAACCATTTTCTTGAATTAAGCAATTTTAATACATATCACAGTAAACCACTTAATTAAAAAAAATAAAATCTATATATATATAATAATAATGTAATATATTGATTTAAAGCTGAAATACATATGGATATGTATATCACATGGTACAGCATGATTACTTCCACATTGACGCCGGGGAGGAAAGAAAAGTGGTTATGTTGCTAGATTAATGCTGAGTCCCAAAAATATTGAGATGCATTCAAATCTGAAAATATCAGAAAGGCAATTTAAATTCAGTCATGTAAAGAAATCTAAATGAAATTAAATAATATTAGCATTATGACCAAATGATTATAAAACCATCTATTTCACAAATCTCCTTTATGAAGTGAACGCTGCCTTCCTTATCAGGTGTGGCCAGTATTTGACTCCAAATTCACAGTAATGTAAGCATCTTGTATCAGTTCCTTAAATTTACTCAGTCCATTGCTAATGACTTGAAGCAAAATGCACTTTAAACCACAGAAATTTCAAGAAAGCAGTCATCTTCTCAAGAGTGATTAACAGTGGTCATTAAAATGCTAACACTGCATCTGTTAAAATGTTAACACTGTAACTGATTAAAGTAAACCCCCATATGAAACTGGAAGATAGGGTTGGAAATAGAAAAGGTAGATGGGGTGTATAATCTCTTATAGTTGAAGTTAGTTGATCTTGGAATTGATGCATATATTGAGAATAAATTTCAAAGCATGCTAATAAAAGATTTTTTTGTCGATTAAGTATTTTGAAGAATAGTATGTCTCGATTCCATTAAGAAGTAGTAAACCCCATAATTGTTTTTCCACTCTGAAACTAGTAATTTGCAAGTATTTGTTTTATGTCTTTACGAAGGCTAAACATTTCTATAATAGAGTAGCTCAGCATTTTTTAATATGTAAATTTGTACAGAAGCTTGCTTCTTCCTGGAAAAAAAATACTGTATATTTGTATCAGATCAATGGTGACAATCAATATGCTGAAACTGAGGGGGATGTGTTTAGAATGAAATAGAATAAGAAATTCACACCTCTTAAAATTATTCAAATTCGAATCTCATTGGAATAAGGTTCTAATTCTGGATGAATGCAATTAATGGCATAATTTAGAGTTTATAATTATTCTAAGATGATAATTATATTGAGCATTTTTAAGTTAAAATATTTTATATCTTTAAAAGCTGTGCTGAGCATGGAGATTAATTTTCCGATTTTTTTGTTCTCATGAATCAAGAGCCATGGATATTATTTGTTTTTAACCAATTCTGTGAATACTCCATTCTCGTATAACGACCTAATTAACATTTCACAGACGAAAAGTGAAGGATAAGGAGACTAGAGCATGTGTATATTAAAATTTAAAGTGTCCTTGATAAAATAAGGATTAATGTTTTCCCTGCCAGAGTTAACTCATGACTGCATATTTTGCTTTGGTCATGTGCCTTTCAGGTTTGGATTGGATATTTTTGTTTCAGTTTTCTCATTTTCACTGAATCATTGTGCATTTCTGTACACTTATTTGAAATAACGCTTCCTGAAGTACCACTATAAAAAGTTTAAAATCACTGAATAATGTGATTTTAAATGTTTATGCCTTGGCAGTCAACTTTGAAATGCAACCTACTAACTCCATTTTCTGCCAGCAAAGTAACAGTTACATAGTATTTAGCATTCAGTATTTATACAAACACTTGCAGAAGACATTTTTTTATTACAGAATTCTTATAGTTAAAATTGACATTAATAATCACAGGTAAATGGTAAATCTGTTGATAAATGTTACTTATAACGGAGGTCTGATAACTTTGTTATAATTCTAGGTCTAATATTGCTACATGCTGAACACTGGAAGTAAATGCATTTACCCTCTGCATTTGTGTTTTTTTTTTACTAAACTACGTGTAATTTTATCAAACGTTGGTCCCTAACTTACTTTTTTGTGGTGTCCATTAATGAATTGCTTAAACGCTGAAATGATTATGATACTTCAATTTGAGAAATTAATTTCCAGTTGAAACTATTCAATTCTATTGTTCTTCTGAAATTTATTAGGCTCTTTGCTTTTTTGGCTTGAATAGTTTTTGGACAGATGTTGCATTGAGTGGTTGTTGCTTTTGTTAAACATCAGTGACCAAATAAGTTGTTTTTGGGTACCTAATCGCTTTTGTCTAACTTGACAAATAGCCAAACTGAGCGATGGCCAAAGAACAGTCTTTTTAGGTATTAAGTATCACTGGAAAATTTCCCTTTGAGCTTCAGCTCCAATGATTTGGACTGATTGGGTGGCCTAGCTAATGTGACAGATAAAGTTCTGAAAGGTATGCATGTTAGAAGTTAAGCATGGCTGTCACAAGGCCCACTGTATTAATCAACTTGACATCATTTTTAATTCATTTTAATTTAGTATTATCCAGAAGTAGAGCGGTAAACCAGAACTTGAAAGTTTGTTTTTGCTGATCACCTGACTTGATTTAAAAACATACTGATTTATTTTTGTTAAAAGTTTTGGGCTACTTCTGTTCATGTTTATAACCTTTGCTGGGAAAAGGATGTCAAGATAGCTGTCAAAAAATTTACTACATTAAAGGTAGTATGAATGAAGATTGCAGATTCTAAATGCCCAGTTATTTTAAACTGGTTTATTCAGAGAGGCACTGAATGCACTGTCTACTTCATCAGATATTGCTATTTTATTGTCCTGATATAAAGCAAAGTAATTCAATATTGCAGAGAGATTGATGCATGGGTTTAACTTAGTGTTGAGTGTCTTGCTTTCTAATGGCTTTTGAAGTTATTACAGGGGGATTCAAATGAACTGGCACTACTTCAGTTGTTTGGCTGTACTTCCACGAATCAGTTTGCAGCTTTTTTGTTGAAGTAAAACTTATATAGATATTTTTTGAGATTTGTGCATGGTAGACACAGGGATAAAAAAAACATTCTCAACTCTAATCAGAAAGTTCTGGGTTGGATTCCTCCACTTGGGATTTGAGCACAAAATTTCATCAAAGCAGTGCTTAACAGAACATCTTTTCGTGCAGATGAAATACTAAACCCTCCAATGAGTCAATCTTTATCAGGTAGATATAAAAGTACTAATGGTACTGTATTGAAAGCAGATGTGAACTCATGACCAATAGGTGTGTATCTCAACCAAACCTTAAAATTACACGGTTATTATAACATGGCTGTTTATAGGACCTTATTAGACACAAAGTGCAGCAGTAATAACAAAAGTCCATAAGTTGCCAGTACACTACTGTGCAAAATCTTGTGGTTGTGAAAGGTGATAAATGAAGATTTTTCATATTTTCAAGCCCAGCAAGTACTTGTGTGTGAATAAGTAGCCATCACCAAGAATCAAACAGAGCCCTTGATGATTATAAAAAAGCAAGAAAAGAACTCATGGGAATTTGGGAAGCCAGGAGGAGCCATGAAGAATCCTTGGAAAGTAAGATTAAAGAAAATCCAAGGCATTCTGTACATATATCAAGAGCAAGAGGAAAACTAGGGAGAGGGTGGAGTACTCGAGGATAAACGGGGAAGAAATTTGCTTGGATGTGGAGGATATGGGTTAGGTCCTTAATGAGTCTTTACATTAGTATTTACTGAGGAGAGTGATGTGATGGATAGGGTGATCAGTTCTGAGCATATTGATATGTTAGGCATTTTGAGGTAAAAGAAGAGGTAGTGTTGGATATCTTAAGAGCATTAAGGTGGGTAAATCCCCAGAGTCAGATGGGATATACCCCAGGCTATTGAGAGTGGTAAGAGATGAGATTTCTGGGACCTTGACCAATATCTTCGTGTACTCGAGCCAGAGGCAAGGTTCTAGAGTACTGCGAACAGCTAAATTTGTTCCTTATGCAAGAAGGAAAGGGAATAATTCTGGAAACTATACTGGAGAGAATTTTTAGGGATAAGATTTATGAGCATTTGGAAAACCTATGACCTAATTAGCGAGCTAGCATGACTTTGTGTGGGGCAAGTCATATCTTACAAACTTGATTGAATATTTTGATGAGATGACGAAGGTAATTGATGAAGGTAGAGCTGCAAATGTTGTCTATATGGATTTTAGTAAGATGTTTGATGACATCCCTCATTGGAAGCTCATCTAGAAGATTAAGATGCATGGGATCCATGGTGAATTGGCTGGTTAGATTCAGAACTGTCTTGTCTGTAGAAATTAGTGGTTGAAAGGATTTATTCTGGCTGGAGCTATGTGATTAGTGGTGTTCTGCAGGCTCTGTATTATGTCCTCTGCTGTGAATGATGTATCTGAATGATCTGGATAAAAATGTAGATAGGTGGGTTAGCACGTTTACAGATGATACATAGATCGGTGGTGTTGTGGATAGCGTAGAAGAGTGGCAAAGAATACAATGGGATATAAATAAGTTGCAGGTACGTGTGGAGAAATGGCACATGGAGCTTAACCCGGCCAAATATCAAATGTTGTACCTTGGTAAATCAGATGCTAAGAGACAGTACACTATAAAAGGCGATCCTTAACAGTCTTGATGAACAGAGGGACCTTGGGTCCAGGTTCATAGCTACCTGAAAGTGGTTACACAGATTATAGTGTGGTTAAGAAGGCAAATGGCAATAGTTGCCTTAATTAGTTGAGACATTGAGTTCAAAAGTCAGGAAGTTGTATTGCAGCTTTATAAAATTCCAGTCAGGCTGCATCTGGAGTATTACATACAGTCCTGTTTGCCCCCTCATAGACTGAAGGATGTTGGGTCCTTGGAGTGGGTGCAGAAGAGGTTTACAGGATCTTGCCTGGATTAGAGGGCAGGTGCTATATTGAGAGGTGGGACAGACTGGGGTTGTTTTCTTAGGAGTGGCGGAGGTTAAGGAGAAGATCTGACAAGTTTATAAGGTTCTGAGCGACATTGATGGAGTAGACAGACAATATAATTTTCAAGTATTGAAATGTTTAATACCAGGTGAGCTGGGAGGGGGTAATTTCAAAGGAAATCTGAGGGACATGGAATGTGCTGCCTGGGATGGTGGCAAAGGCAGAACAATTAGAGACTTTTAAGAGATGTTTAGACAGGCACTTGAACGTGTGGAAAATGGAAGAATATGGGCATTTGATAAACTAATTTAATTGGTTTGGCACAGCATTGTGGGCTGAAGGCCTGTTCCTGTGCTGTACAGTTCTATGTTCCATGTTAAGCCATTTAATTTTATTAATATAATGGATCCCCCCCCCCACTTTTTCTTTAGAATATCTATGAAATATTAGTGCATTTGAACACACTATTTGATAAAGTATCACTTAGTTATCAACCAAAGCATCTTTTCAGGGCTGGAAAATATATTCTAAATAACTGCTAGACTTTGCTTCAAATGCACAATGATGCATTGAATGTCATTAGAAACAGTGAAGTTGTGTACAGAGCTGGGTAGTTCTTAAAAGATTAGGTTCTGCTTGAAGTGTAATTCTCAGGCTCTAGAATTTTGATCTCACCTTTTAAAATGAAGTTTAAATTGAAGATGTTAAAATATATTTGCATTCGGTGCCCTGATGTACTTAGGGATTTTTTTCCAGTAATTTTGTTGATACTTGTGGATTTTAGTTTTATCCAGACTTTTAGTTGAAGTTTTAACTTATTGGTAGCTTTTTATGATGCATTATTTAAGTATTGAATTTGGTGCACTAGCATCTTTGTGGAATGAATTAATCAGATATTGTATCGGCAATGATGTTAATACATAAGCAGTGATTACTCGTGGAAGTGAGCCAAGCAGGCAGGTTGTGACCTTGGGCACTTTGTAGTACTGATATGATAAAAGCAACCCACAAAGGATGTCTTGGTTGATAACTGTGTGATACTTTGATTGTCAGATAGTGTATACACATCTACTAATATTTTGGAGATCAGCATCTCAGCTAGTGCCCTCACTTAACCTCAGATAACTGGACATGGAATCAGCAACAGGAAGGGCAGGCCAGCCTCCCATCCCACTAGTGCCATTTGAATGGATTTGTTGATGGTTGATTTCTTCAGTGTGGTTGGTATGGTATTACATATATTGGTATCATGGTAGTTGCTTCACGTGCATCAATTTACAGGGAACAACGTGACAAAGGCTGCTGGGCATCTTTGTGACTTGGCACAAATTTGTTCAACATCACTTCATTATTTCTTATAAGTGGAGAGATGAACAGTTACTGAGGCTTGGTGTGCAGGTGGTAGAATGTAGCATTTGTATGCATTCACTGATTTTGAACACCTGTGTGAGGTTAGTGAACTTTTGTAATGCCACATTGAAGTTAATAGAGGTGTGCTTCTGCCCTGGAACTCTGCAGCTGTCTGCTTCCACTGCTTGCCTTTTATTTTTGGCTTGCACCTCATTCTTTTGTGGTACCACAAGACATTAATTTTCTGCCCCAGTAACACTTACAGTTTCTGAAAGCCATGAAATGTCAGCTGTCTCCATTGCATTAATTTTCCTGGGGTCACATTTGACCACAAGATATCGGAGTGGAATCAGGCCATTCGGCCCATTGAGTCTGCTCCACCATTTCATCATGACTGATCCAATTTTCCTCTCGGCCCCAATCTCCTGTCCTCTCCCCGTATCCCTTCATACCCTGACCAATCAAGAATCTATCACCTCTTGACTTGGCCTCCACAGCTGCCTGTGACAAAGAATTCCACAGATTCACCACCCTCTGGCTGAAAAAGATTTGCTCCCTTTCTCAAGCCACAAATTGCTCCAGCCACAGCTTACGACAGTTTTGTACCCACCATATCTCCTTCTCCACCCCCCCCCCCCCCAGTGTTACCATTGTCAATGGTTAGCTGTATGTGACTTGTTCGGTTTAAGTTGACCTGGTCATTCACACAGTTTTTGTTCCCTTTTGATATGATGAGTCAGTTGTTCAGCCCTAGCTGGAATCATTGTAATGAGTAGGAGGCACTGTATTGGTGCTGTACCTGTACTTGGATAGTTTTCCCTTTGCAATGCTCGCTATCATTTTTGCAGGTTCCTATTTTTATTTGCTGTAATGGTTAGCATGCTTCTTTATGGTGTTCTATTGTGCTTCCATGATTACTTAATTAAAGAGAGATGCATTTGTCTTGCCAGTAATGTGGTGTTTATCTTTGAATTGTTTCTTCAAGTTCACATTCAAGTCCACATTTACGAAGCAGTTACAGTTTTTTAATAGCTAAACATCCTTTTGATTTAAGATCTTTTTCAAGGAAGCCATTTTGACATTAGTTTCATGGTGTCCTATTTCTGCAGCATAATAATTATTGTAATGAGTGAGCTCTTTAAAGTCAATGTCAAATTTACATAAAATTAAAAATCTCCTGAGTCAGTCATACTAATTATTGCTGCCTGTGTCAGCTTCTAGTTTTAATAATATTAACCTCCAGGAGGAGAGCAAGTGCACACCAACGTAAAAGTGAAATATTTCAGTTTTTAGCAGCTGTTTAAGACGAGAGTAATTACAATCATATCTTAATGTTGTTCTATTTTTACTACAGTCATCGACCAATTAAATTTACTGAGCGCCCAAGGCCAGGGGTCCAAATGATCTGTTCTTCTTTCAGTGCTGGTAAGTGACATTTATCATTATTAATATTTAAGAATTGGTGGTAGTAATTATTTAAGTTTCAACATGAAGGAAGATCTCAAATTAATATGCCTGCATAATTCAGAAAGTGCATATTTAAAAAGAAAAGATGTTCAGATTATCAAGAATACTGGCTCTGTGAACAGTTGATTCTGTAAATAGTATATTCTCAAGTAGTTTAATTTTACTTTTGTTGGTGAAGCTAATTACACGAGTTTTGGAATATTGTAAGGGTCTCTAGTTTGTCCCTTACACCCTCATGTTGTCAACACCCGAATCAAAAGAAAATATCCACTTACTAATCTTTATTCTGGTCTTCATGTTAATATTTCTGCATAATATTGATGAGTTTTCAAAGGTATGTTTTTTGCTTGCTATTAACATGGTTTATGCAAAACTTGTAAATTAATAGCTCAGAGAACAGTGTATGATAACTAGCTTGGTTTAAGAACACAGATGAGCTCAGCAAAGTCAGAATCTCACTTGTGACTGTAATTCTGAACTTAATTTGTAGGAAACATATATTCTAAGAATCCATTTAAAATTTGCTAGTTATTGGATACTTGCTTCAATACCCGTGTGTGCAGATGTGAGATTGGAAGTGAAGTATGGGTGAAAAAAGTAATACTAACAGAGGCATTTTATATCTGGAAACACAAGCAGACAGTATGACAATTCAAGTTCAGTTTATTGTCATTCAACTGTAGACATCTTTACTGTCAAATGAAACAATGTTCCTCCGGATCAAAGTACACAACACAGTATATATAACTCATAACACATCAAAGGTTCATCTCTGAAAAACCTCTTCTCTAGTTAGTCATCAAACCAAGAAAGAAAAGAATGGCAGCAGGACAATCAACCCCCAGATCCTCCTCCCTGCCCAAAAAAAACAAACTAAAACGGAATAGGCACATCAACCCCCAAATCCTCCTCCCCCGCAAACAAAAAAATGAGAACGATCAGGCAAAAATCACAGAGTCTAAGAAACTATAGGACTGAATAGCTTATACCAGAAATCAAAAGGCAGTCTCTTCTTTTTCCCGTAGCAGAGCAATCCTACCAGCGATCAAAAGGCAGGCAGCTGGTGCTCACTTACTGCATTCGCCTCAATGTTTCTCCCTCGTCGCTTTACTTGACGAATACAACACATAAAATAATATAACCACAAATAAATTAAATAACAAGGTGCATACGACACAAGAAAAAAGATGAACAGTGGAACGCTACCTGCAGATTGTATGTGATGAGACCTGGGTAGCCGGGACTTCAGTACTCTTATGGCCTGAGGGAAGAAGCTGTTTCCCATCCTAACAGTTCTTGTCCTAATGCTATGATACCTCCTACCTGATGGTAGGGTGTCAAAGAGATTGTTGGATGGATAGGAAGGATCATTAACGATGCTAATAAGGGCTCTGTGTTTGGAACTCTCCTGATAAATATCTCCTAATGGGTGGAAGTGGGGCCTTGATCATCCTGTCAGTAGTTTTTGAAATCATTTACAGGGACTTTTGGTCAGATGCTTTGCAATTCCCGTAGTAAATGGTGATGCAGCTGGCCAGGACACTCTTGATGGTGCTCCTATAAAAATTGGTTGAAATGTTGGGAGGACGGGAAGCCTCACTTACCTCAGTCTCCTCAGGAAGTGGAGATGCTTATGTACTTTCTTGACCAAAACGTTGGTGTTGAGGGATCAGGTGAGATTGTCCATTCTGTGCACTCCATGACACTTGGTGCTGTGAACTCTCTGCATGGAGGAATCATGAGGAGTGGTCAACCTGTACTTTCCTAAGGTCCACAGTCATCTCTTTGGTCTTGTCCACATTGAGACTCAAGTTGTTGTGTTCACACCATTTTACCAGCCACTCTCTGTACCCAGTTTCGTTGTTGTAAATGAGGCCAGCCATTGTTCTGGGTAGAAAAGTGCACATTCATACGTGTATTATTTCTTATTCACGATGATTCTGGTAGTATTGTGGATGTAGCTTCCACAGGATAAAGAATAACAGGGATAGTATTTACAACTTCAGGTATGCTTTCTGACTTTAAATGCACGATATACACTCAATCACAATCAACAGCAACACACACAAAATGCTGGAGGAACTCAGCAGACCAGGCAGCATCAATGGATAAAAGTACAGTCGATGTTTCGGGCCATAGCCCTTCGGCAGGAATCAATGGTCATTTTATTAGGTACACCTGTACTCCTGCTCGTCAATGCATTTATCTAATCAGCCAATCATGTGGCAGCAACTCAATGCATAAAAGCATGCAGACATGGTCAAGAGTTTCAGTTGTTGTTGAGACCAAACATCAGAATGAGAAATGTGACCTAATTGGCTTTAACCATGGGATGATATTGGTGCTGGATGGGGTGGTTTGAGTATCTCAGAAATGGCTGGTTGCCTAGGATTTTCACATACAACAGTGTCTAGAGTTAACAGAGAATAGTTTGGAAAAAAAAACAAAAGACATCCAGTGAGTGGCGGTGCTGTACATGAAACTGGCTTGTTGTTGAGAGAGGTCAGAGGAGAATGGCCAGACTAGTTCAAGCTGACAGGAAGGTGACAGTGACTCAAATATTAACATGTTACAGCAGTGGTGTGTAGAAGAGCATCTCTGAATACACAGCATGTCAAACCTTGAAGTGGACGGTGCTACAACAGTAGAAGTCCACCCTGGGTTCCATTTCTCTACCTAAAATAGCAGGCATTGAGTGAAAATTGTGGCTTTATTTGTTATATATTTGATAGAGATGTACATATCACTAGCTGGGCCAGAATGTTTGATACTTCCAAATTTCCCTGGGATGGTTTGATATTTCCATGCTCAGAGTCCAATAACCTGGATGGGTGATTAAAGACATCCGCAGTCCAGGCCTCTGCTGTGCTGTTGAAGGCCGTAAACATGTACAGGTGGTCCTGAAGTTGAAGTCTAATGGCTGGAGGCCAGTCCTGGAGTTGGGGGACTTCGCGCTTGTATGGGTGGGTGGGTGGGAGGGAGGAAAGGGGCTTATTTTGCTGTTGTTGCTTTGTTACTTGTTGTGCCCTGTGTGGTTCTGCTGAGCATTACCGCCATGCTAAGTTAGCTCCAGAATGTGTGACGGCACGTGTGGGATACTCCCAGCACGTGCTAGGTTGTGTTGGTTGTTGCCACAAACAATGCATTTCATTGTATGTTATGATGTACATGTGATAAATAAATCGGAATCTCACCATCCGAAATGTCATTTAGTAACTTTTCATTTTGCTCTTGGAATTGGGCTGTGATACTTTGCTTGCATTTGGACCACACTAGTCGATGCCATTTCTTGATCGATGAGGCAGGCATTTACAATAATTTCGCACTTTTGTTTTTAACATTACAGATAATCAGCTTCATATTCCAGATGTAATTAATTACTTGAATTAAAATTCAGAACCTGAATCAAGAGGTTATAGCCTCACTTTTGTGTTATCATAGTCTCACTTTTATTGATGATGCACAAAACTACGTCAAGAAATTTGGACCTACAGCTTCTCACTGTGTTGTCTTGACTTTCCACATTTTTGCTTTGCTGCTTGTGAACATTTGAACGTTGGATTCCATGGTCATTCATATGTCATGGCAAAGTAGATTCTAAGGCTTGAAATTAAATCAATGATAGATTGGCAATAAACAGGAGGATAATCTGTCAGGGTTCTGAAACAGCTATTCAGATCGTTGCTTTTATAAGCTAAACACTGAAACAGCGGTATTAGCATCTGTTCCAAGCAGTGTGGTATTTGGAAATTATAAAATTTTTCATATTATTAAATAGTTTACATGCACTAATTCATTTTCTCCTATGCCTTCCATCATGAAATGAAATTGCCAATTACTTCCAAAAAAAATCTAAATCCTATTATCCCATTCCATTTTATTACACATTGGATTGAGAAAGAGAGCCTCTTGTTATTTTACTGTTTCAGTAGTATCAGGTTACTTCATTCCTGCATGTATTTCAGGTGTGCTGCTAGCCCATTTATCCATTCATAGTTTGCACATTGTGCAATTATATGTAGCGTGAACTGTTTTCAGCCCATCAGGCTATTGTTTATAGCCCATTCATATACTGTTTCTCATTTATAGTTGTGTCCTTAGCCCTCGAGGCTTCAATGAGATTATCTGTTTTTATGTTGACTGTTTACTTGAATCCTCCCAGGATTGAACTGGCAGATCCTTTGTTTTAACCTGGTCTCATGGCTCTCTTTACATTTGGCGAAGTGTCCTGTCATACTCATGGCTATATTTTTACGCAGTTCCTGACTGCGTCATATCTTAAGACTGGAATTTCTTGTATTAACTTTTAATTGCATATTACAATCTATGGCCACTTTATTAAGTACATCTGTACACCTCGTTAATGCAAATATCTTATCAGCCTATCATGTGGTAGCAACAGTACCTAAAAGCACACAGCCATGGTCAAGAGATTCTGTTGTTGTTCAGGCCAATCATCAGAAAGAGGAAGAAATGTCATCTAAGTGACCTTGACCATGGAATGATTGTGGGCATCAGATCGTGTGGTTTGAGTATCTCAGAAAATGCTAAAATCCTGGGAATTTTCACATACAATAGTCTCTGGAGTTTAAAGAGAATGGTGCAAAAATAAACCAAAAAAATTCTAATGAGCACACTTCTGTGGGCAAAAGCACCTTGTTAATGAAAGGAGCCAGAGGAGAATGGGTAGACTGGTTCAAGTTGACAGGAAGGCAACAGCAGCTTAAATAAACATGTTACAACAGTGATGTGCAGAGGAGCAACTCTGAATGCGCATGTCAAGCCTTGATGTGGATGGGCTACAGCAACAGAAGACAATGAACATACACTCAGTATCCATTTAATTAGGTACGGGAGTGTACAGTGATATTAAAAAAATAGATTAGAGGTTGTGATTTATATATACTCCATTTGTCCATCCCTCCTGATTGGTTAGTCCTCATTCAAACCTGATTGGATGAGGACTAACCAATCAGGAGGATCAGATGACGGGGATTATATATACCACCAGACTAGACATGTCTAGGCATCAGCCCTGATGAAGATGGCAGAGTTTGTCATCGAAACATTGCTTAAAATCAATATCTGTACCTGCTGGTAGCCCGAGAAGAGTTTATTCATTAAGCTTTTTAATTACTCATTTCCAGTAAATCTCTTTTGTTTTAAGTTTAATATTTCTTTCCTATTGGAACTTCATTTGAAGGATCTAGAACTTCTAATTCAAATGATTCTGGCAGAATTGCTAGATTTTTTTGAAATCATCTTTGGTTAGTGATGTTTTGGTACACACATCCATCATTTGTCGAACTGATAGGAATTACTTCATTTGATGATTGCAAAATTGTTCAAGCAGATGTAGATTGAAGAACAAACATTGTCCAGGTAATGAAGATGTAAAATCAGTCCATCTGCAACAAACATTTAATTGGCAGTGAAGTTCTGTTATATTGATATCTGAGAACTCATTCCTCATGTTTATTTGATATGGTGCAAACTAATTAATAGTGTTCCATTTGAAACATGCTACATCAGAGATTCTGAAGCCAGGAAGAATATTCACCTAACCATTAGATCCAAACATCTACTCTGCCAAATCTTACCTATATCCAGGAAGAAAGAAAACAATCAAAATTAGGCTGTTTACCAATAATTGGATCAATCAGTAATTTGCTAATTTGCTTACTGTCCATTATGTCACCAGCGTTTAGGGCAGCAATGAAGGTCCACCATCTCTGGTGGTGTTCGGGGCTTCCTTCATCATGTCAGTAGTTTCCTCTTGGTTTGCTTTCAGTCATGCAAGTCCCAGATGGAGACTCAGGATGCACTCAGATGTAGAAGGATTCTTCATTGCTGTTTTTGTAAAAAATTTTTTTTTACCAGTCAGGGCTGTTAGCCCTGAGCTGAACCCCCTGAACCTGGAGTACCAGTGGACCACTCTCAGTGTGGCTTCTACCCTTTAACGTGTGTGGCATGGGTGACCTTGCCAAGAGTCAAAGCATAATACCTTGATTCCAGCCAATGTAGCTTTCTGGGTCATTGAGACATGCAAGTCTCCACACCATGACAAGGTTCTTGCAGGAATCAGTAATTTAAACTATAATTAAATTGATAGTCATTGTAGCTTGCCCTGAAGGACACAGTGGTGGCTCAGAACTCCAGTGACCTGCATTCAGTCTTCAATTTCGCTGTATATGTGGAGGTTTCTCATTTGCTCTGTGACTATGTTGATTTCTTCCAGGTGCTCCTGTATCCAAAAAATGTGCAGGTTGATAGGCTATTTGGTCATTTTAAATTGTTTCTACTGTGTAGGTAAATGGTGGAATCCTGAGAAAATTGATGGAAATTCAGGGAGAATAAAATGGGATTTGTGTAAGTAGGTGATTAGTGGCATAAGGGTGTGTTTCCTTGCTGTCTGATTCTCCATGAAATTATAAATATCTAATAAATAGTGCAGTAAATGTGCAGACTAAAATGCAGATGTATTTGGGAAGTGCAGCACTATACATTTGTCATCATTTTATAAACACTGATGACACGAGACTACAGATGCTACAATCTGGAGCAGAAATCTGCTGAAGGAACTGAATGGGGGGTTGTGGGCAGTGTTCCCTCTAATTTGTAATGACCAGTGTGCACAAAAATCCTGTGCTATGCAACTTTTTGCCCAGTGGCAGCAACACATGCGCATTGAATAATTTCTTCAATAAAAACGGTGTAAATAACCTAGTTCTGAAATCTGCGGACAAATCATCGCAAACTCCACGTTGTCAACACCATCCGCATCACAAATGGGGAAAGGAAATGTGATTGTGTGTACAATTGTGAAATATACTTAACATGGCCAATGAGGTAGAGGGTGATAAATTTTTGTGCGTAGTTTCAATTCCTTTGTGCGCACACCTCAGAGGGAGCATAAGTGGTGGGGGGAGAAATTGCCAATGTTTTAGGTCAGGGTTTCTGATTCAGGGATTTGACCTCAACTTTGACAATTTCTTTGCACCCACAGATGCTCATCGACCTGTTAAATTTTTGGAGCAGATTATTGTTTTTGGAAACTGATTTTATCTAAACTCTTTTCTCTGACGTACTTAATACTTTATTGTCGCCAAACAATTGATACTAGAACGTACAATCATCACAGTGATATTTGATTCTGCGTTTCCCGCTCCCTGGAGTACAAGTCGATAGAAAATATTAAAAATTTAAATTATAAATCATAAATAGAAAATAGGAAATGGAAAGTAAGGTAGTGCAAAAAAACCAAGAGGCAGGTCCGGATATTTGGAGGATACGGCCCAGATCCGGGTCAGGATCCGTTCAGCAGTCTTACCACATTTGGAAAGAAGCTGTTACCAAATCTGGCCGTACAAGTCTTCAAGCTCCTGAGACTTCTCCCGGTCATGTCCTTGATTATCCTGGCAGCACTGCTCCAACAGCGTGCGGTGTAAAGTGAGTCCAAGGAAGGAAGATTAGTTTGTGTGATGTGCTGTGCCGTGTTCACGATCTTCTGCAGCTTCTTCCAGTCTTGGACAGGACAACTTCCATACCAGGTTGTGATGCACCCTAGAAGAATGCTTTCTATGGTGCATCTATAAAAATTAGTGAGGGTTTTAGGGGTCAGGCCAAATTTCTTCAGTTTTCTCAGGAATATTTGTATAGTTTGCCATAATTGATTTTTACATTTCTGAGCATATGATGCAGAAATCAGTTCCATTTTTGGACCCCCACCCCCACCCCAGCATAATGTTTTCAAAAGCCAACAACTTATTTTAATTGCATTTGAGCTGAGGCTGCACAAGCTGTGCAAACTATTGGATGACATTTTGAAGCCGAGACAGTGATGCTGTAAAATACCTGCATTATTTCATTAAATAGAATTACCATTAATTTCAAACCCTGGGAAATTTTCACTGTTGTAGTGGCAGAATTAGAAAGGAGATGCCTGCTTCAATAAACGTGCATGGGAAAGAACAGGATGTGATAGAAGACTGATGATTTCCCTTGAGTACTAGTACAGATGAAGTAGAATGAGATTTTTATGTAACACAACCTTTCATAGTGTTGGTCGTATTAGTTGCAGCATACAGTCCCTGCTGTCTTCAGTCTAGTTCTCCCACCTGGTTCTTCACAACTTTGTGATTTACTTTATTTTCTTTTATTTTAATTTAGGGATACAGCACAGAATAGGCCAAAGAGCCACACCACCCATCAATCCCTGATGGCCCCATTTAAACCCTAACTTAAGCACAGGACAATTTACAATGACCAATTAATTTATCTGGTACGTCTTTAGACAATGGATGGAAAGCAGAGAACCTGGAGAAAACCATGCATTCCACAGAGACTCCTGACAGAGGAAGCCAGGACTGACTCGGAATCACGATACCCCGATCTGTATCGCATTGCGCTAACTGCTATGCCACCATGGAGCACTTGTACACTGTCAAAGATAGTTGTTCAGTTAGCTACGGTTAATTCTAACCTGTATGCTTATTTATGCATAATCTTGGCCAAAATATTTTGATGTGGAAGTCATTGTTACCCTTCTCGGCTTAATGGTTCCCACTTTTACCATGATCAACATCCAAGATTGAACTGAGAAAGAGAAGGCGATGAAAAATGTGATTAGGATTATTTTTATGAGCTAATTGTTGTTTACTTAACTTGCAGGTAAAAGGCCAAACAAGCCAGCTGTTTCTGTCATTGTTTATATTTTGTGAAGGATGATAATTACAATAATTCACTTTTGGATACAGTAGATACTGACATTTGTCTCTCTTCCTTTACAGGTGGAATGTTTTTGGCAACGGGGAGCACAGATCACATTATTCGAGTTTACTATTTTGGTTCAGGGCAACCTGAGAAAATCTCAGAATTGGAGTTTCACACTGTAAGTGCTTTTTTGAAACAGTAAAAATATGTTTGATTGTTTTATACTGAGTTAAAATTATAATATTTAGATTATGAAGACACGCAGTCCTCTTTTATTATCGTTTAGAAATGCATGCATTAAGAAATGATACAATATTTTCTCTGGTGTGATATCACAAAATACAGGACAGACCAAGACTGAAAAATACTAACAAAACCACATAATTATAACATATGGTTACAACAGTGCAACAATACCATAACTTGATGAAGAACAGTCCATGGCACAGTAAAAAGTTCAAAGTCTCTCAGATGTCCCACATCTCACGCAGACGGGAGAAGGAAGAAAACTCTCCCTGCCATGCCCGACCACAGTCCGACTCTGAGTCATCCGAGAACTTTGAGCCTCCGATCAGCTCTCCGACACCGAGTACCGAGCACCATCTCTATCCGAACGATTCGACCTCAATCTCGGTCGCCAGTGGCATGCAAAGCCGGAGATTTTGGGGCCTTCCCGCGGAAGATTCTCAATCGCCCAGTAACAGTGGCAGGGAACCTGCGTTTCAGAAATTTCTCCAGATGTTCTTCTGTGCTTTCACGTCTGCCTCCATCATATCAGAATTGTCCATGGCCCCTATTTAGCAGATACGATATCATTTTCACCGGAGGGCTGCGCGCATGGCGCGCTATCGCCTTCTTCCTAACACATATTTAATATGTGTTAAATATAACAAATCACTAAGCTGTACTTTTATTTTCTCACAATCAAGTAATTTATGAACAGGTCCTAGCCTTTTCCCTGTAATGGTCAAAGTGATGCTCCAAGTACATGCCTAATTATCTTTTGAAACTTTCAATGAAATGTGTTTTTACCACCCTTTCAGTTAGTGCAACTCAAATGTTTTACATTCCTTGATGTGAAAGTATATCTCCTAATTACCTTTCTAGCTCTTTTGCCAATTTATCTTTGGCATCTGGTTGACGCCCTTCTTGCCAAAAGGAACAGTTGTTCTCTGCTTGCTCAGTCGAAATCTGTCATAGTCCATAGGGCCTATATATTCAAATCTCTGCATATGCTTGTCTGTTCTGGGTAGATTAATCTCTGCTTCAGGACTGTTTTGAATGGACTACATCCTGGTGGCACTGACACCAATCATCATGAAGTGATTTGAATGGCTGGTAATGGTACAGATCAAAAATTCCATCCCTTCCACACTGGACATTCACCAATATGCTTACCGACAGAACTTCGCTATGACAGAGGCACATCTGTTATGCACCTGGCCCTGACACACCAGGAAAACAGGACACTCTTGTCAGAATGCTGTTTCTGGATTTCAGTTGAGGTTTCAACACTGTTGTCCCATGGTGAACAAACTCCCACTGGGTATTGGACTTTGAACCTACAGACCTCTGATAAGTCAGGCTGCTGAACCGCTCCTCCCTCCCCATCATGGGTTGCCCTCTCCCTTCTGGAACTGTGTGCTAAGTCCATTACTGTGCACTCTGCTCAGACACAACTGTGGTTCAGCACTTAAATAATCAGGTTATTGATCTCAGGACAACTCACACCCCTTCTTATATTGGTAGCACAGCAGTGGAAACTCTGAGCGGTTTCAAGCTCTTGGAAGTACACATCTTGCACAATCTCTCATGGTCCCAGAACACATTCTGCACAACTCATCAATAACTCTACTTTCTGAGGAGGCTGCAGAGAGCTGATTATGCGCATCTATACTCGGGTTCTTCTACAAATGTGAATAGAGAGCATCCCAACATACTGCATCCCTGATGGTACAGAAACTGCTCAGTGCATCACCGGCATCATCTTACCTGCCATGACAGACATACATACAGAAAGCTGCTAGATAAAGGTCACTAACATCATGAAGGATATCACCAGACTCAAAAACCGTTACTTTCCCCAAGCAGTAAGGCTGATCAACACCTCTGCCCACTAACTCCTCCCCCATAACCCCCCATCACAACTACTTTATCGTTTCCTGTGAAAGTCACCTTGTAGAAAGACACTCTTGTGTCTGGCATCACCTTATGGACATACAATCAATCTATATTTATAAGTTTCTTTTGCATTTATTTTTTTTATTAATAGGTTCTTTACCTTATTGTGTTTTTTTTATGCTGCCTTGGATATGGAGTAACAATTATTTCATTCGCCTTTACATTTGTGTACTGGAAATGACATTAAACAATCTTGAACCTTAAGCTCTCCAAATTTTTGAAGTTTTTCATTCCTATTATTGTCCTGGTAAATCATCTGTTGAGTAAACACTCAACCATACTTTCCATTCTTCCAAAAGTGTGGTACTCAGAATTAAACACAATATTTCAGCAGAGATCCTGGATAACCCTAGATTCCTGGTTAGGGACATGGAGCTGAGGAAAATAGAGGGTTAAGGGTAACCCTAGGTAATTTCTAAAGTAAGTACATGTTCAGCACAGCATTGTGGGCTGAAGGGCCTCTAATGTGCTGTAGATTTTCTATGTTTCTATTTCAGAACTCATTTGCAAATGTGACTTGACTACCATATTTTTTTGGTTTAATTTCACTTCCCCTGGATGCAAAGCCAAGGTTCACCTGTGCCAACATTCAAAAGATTTGTGAATTTGCACAATCTCAAAATAAGTGCCATATCTTTTGCAATGCAAGTTGTTCCCTCTTTGCTCCTCATTAAGTTGTAGTTGCCATATGTTTGCCCACTTTAATCCTGCTTCTTATATACATTTCGAAGTTGCATGCGATAAACTAATTTAAAAATTGTGCTACCTATATGACAAGAAAAGGCAATGCCTGGTACTGATCTCTAATGCAAGCATATATCTATAATATATTATAATTGCAGTGAAGGCTGATGCATTCAGTGGCAAATTACAGTGTAAGTTCTTTGATCTGATTCTGTTAATGAGGAAACCCACTGGGAAACCTTCCCTGGCAAGTTTGCCAGGAGGATTTTGAAAGAATTGTGGCTTAATATTTGTAGAATGCTAGCTCTACAAAGTAATTTTTGAGGAGTTTGTGTGCATTATAGATTCTTCAGCGCAAGTTAATATTATGAATTCAAATTTGACTATGATCCATTAAATGCTGAAAACTAATATGCAATCTTGGTGAATCACACGATTTAGATCCAATTCACTGGATTGTCATTCATTTAAAAGGATTTTATAGAGTTTCATGTCATGAAGTGAAACATAAATGGCTTGCCTCTTTTTCCTTTGCCCTTCTCCTCTATTTGTAGCTTTACTTCCTTCCTTACTCTATACTTTCCCCTGCTCTGTTCTCCCTACAACTCCATTCTTAACAGTTAAGTTGGTCTTGGGTCTCATGACCAAATTGTCCACTTGCATAGAAAACAACCAGAAGTTAAATATTTACCAAGGCTAGAATTGTATAAGCAGTTTGGGAGGAAGTGAGTTGATATTATATTAACATATGGGCTTATAGTTTGTGCATTTTGTAATAAGAATAATTCAAAACAAAGAAGGATATTCATTCATTAAGAATTGAAACTTTAGGGAAGGCAGTGCAGAAAATATTGAGAATCTTAGTATATCCCTGGAGATAAGTCTAGAGGGTGTTGCATTGCTAAATATATATTGTGGTAATAGACTCTCTGTAGCTTCATTAGAAGTGGTGGAACTTGAGGTTTCTTCTAGTCACAGAAATGAATCCATTTACAAGTAACAAGGAGAGTATGGTAAGTACATAAGGAATGCTGATTGGTAAGAGATGGTTTTGCAGCATTGGAATACTTATGCACTATGTTTAATTAATTATAAGACTGAAAAATCTGACGTGTACTGATATAAAAAAAAATTAAAAATTATAGATGCTTAATTTAAAAGGCGAAAAAGATTACAGTCAATTAATTTAGCTCCTATTTATATTTTTGTTAGGACAAAGTTGACAGTATTCAGTTCTCCAACGCAAGTGACAGGTAAGAATAATTTTATTTATGAAGAGATTGTTTGTTTGTTTGTTTGTTATGTACCATGTCGTATGATCATGGTCTTTCCAGGACGGTGATTGTTCTTGGCAAATATTTTTACAGAAGTGATTTGCTGTTACCTTTTTCTGGGCAGTGTCTTTGCAAGACAGGTGACCCCAGCCATTATCAAAACTCTTCAGAGACTGTCTGCCTGGCATCAGTGGTCGCATAACCAGGACTTGTGATATGCACCAGACCCTCAGATGACTATCCACCACCTGCTCACATGGCTTCACATGACCCTGATCAAAGGCTAAGGAGGTGCTACACTTTGCCCAAGGGTTACCTGCAGACTAGTGGAGGGAACGAGCACTTTACACCTCCTTTGGAAGAGACAATTCTCCACTCTGCCACTCATCTTTAGGGGTGAAACCTGGAATAGGCCCTTCCAGCCCTTGCTAGTTTCAGGTTGGCTGTTTGCCAGCTCCTTGAATTGTTTGTTAAAAATGACTTATTACTTAGTCTGTTGAACTTGAATCATCTTGTACTTCAATCTTTTAAATATGCAAATTTCCAGCTCATTGAAATATGTCATAGAAACTTGTTCATTTGCTATTGGGTTTGTAATAGAAAAATGGAATGCTTAGCAGGTCATACCATGTGTATGCAAAGAGAAACAGATTTTTCAGAGCAATACTTCGACAGAATTGGAAAAAAAGGGAAGAAAAAAGTTAGTTTTAGGTTGTAGACATATCTCTGAAGTGTGAGGCTAGGGCTGCTGTTGTGAACACAAACAAACAACATTATCAACACTGTGAAATTTAGAAATGATAAGCTTTTATGACTACAAATCACTAACCCTAACCGTACATCTTTGGAAAGTGGGCGGAAACTGGAGCCCTTGTGGTCATGGGGAGAATGAACAAACTCCTTACAGACATAATGAGGGATGGAACCCTGATTAGTGATTGCTGGCGATTGTGCAAACTGCAATGCTGCTGTGCCGTCCACATTTAAAAAGTACTAAGCGGAACAGGCCAGGCCAATGGAGAAAGGAATGCTCAGTCATATATTATGGATGGACAACGATAGCAGAATTGGCCAGTCCTGAGGCAAGCAGAGAAGGTGCGATACCTGAATAGTTGAGTTCTATATTGAGTTCTGAATGCCGCGGTGTTCTGAGATAAGATGATGGTTTTTTCCTTGTCACTGTAGATAAGAACAGGTTTTGCAAGGAATATACTGTGAGAAAGGGAGTGATCAGTGGAGATGAAAGAACAGGAAAAGACAATGGTCTCGTTCACCTGAAATTAAGCTTGTTTCTCTTTTGACAAATGCTGCCTGATCTGCTAAGTATTTCAACAAGTTTTCTATCTTTATTTAATAATCTGGTGTTTTTTTGAATTTCATCATGCTGCTTTTCTGAGTAGTGACATTTCGAAGGACAGCCTTGAAGTGCCAAGAATGCCCAAGCCCTTTGCCTGAGGAAGCCAACTCTAATTCCATTGTCTGACTGCCTTTCATACCATAATACCTCATACTTCTTGAGGAATCACTTTCTTGTCTTCAATATTCACACTTATTAAGCAACCAGCAGTTTCTTGGTAGAAGTGA